>NC_082382.1:17696259-17751012 GCF_031168955.1 Gadus macrocephalus
CATCCCAGTCCCCCACCCCAACCCAACCAAACCCCGGCCCCCGCACACCTTCCCCATACGGATCCTTCTAGAGTCGCCATGCCCCTGATTGATGTCCAGCAACCCTATATCACAGTCCGGCCCTCCCCTCTTCTACAGCTGGTGGCCTCAGTCATGCCATGCAAGCAGATCAATCAGAATCACCCCCGTTGTGCATATTGATCACTGTCTACCAAACCAAAAGAAAACACACACATACACAATGCATACACAAATGATAGGACGTAGCCTCGAGGGTCGGCTGTAGTCCAGATGTCTGCAATTACTTGTTATTTTTTCCGAGACCGAAATTAAAATGGTGACTTTAGTGTTATTTTCTAGCAAATCAGCGACCCATGGCTACCCGATATACCACTTGATGAATCAGTGTTGTCCTCGCTTCTAATCAAAACAGTTTGTCCAACAAATTGGCTTTTTCTTAGCTGTTATTATCTCTTATCACAGTAACTTTATTCTTGGTTCTTGTACATTTTCTGTAACCATTTCTACCTCATTTTGCGGCATATTGTACATGAAAGTATTTATTTCATGTCTTTTTTGTCTGTTTAAAAAAATAATGTTCTTGAACTGTAATGGTCTACCTCAAAAAGACTGTATTTTAAGAGAAGAGTATCACACAATATTAAACAGAATATGTCAATATTTGACCACGACTATTTATTTATTTTTAATGACTTCAGCAGTTAAGGGACTCCAATTGGCCAGAGTGCAGAAATGACATAATGTTGATGCTTACCTCACCATCACAATAAGGTCACCGGAGTCACTTTAACTGATTACCAAATCATTTAATGCATCAACACACTTATGAGATTTTGTAGTGTTTGTAATATGGGCTTTGGGTGACTTCACACAAAGTGACTTGTATGGTCTGCATCGATAATGAGGAAGGAAAACACAACAGCAACAACAACAGTATTGAATTTAAGTCATTGCTTTATTGCGTGTTTGCGGCATTGCAAATGTGTGTGTTGTACAAAAAGAGAGAGAGAGAAGGGTGACTCACTGGAAAATAACATTCTTAAAGAAAGCTGCAAGTGTGTGAGCATTTCCGTGTTTATGTGTGGGTGTGAATTAATTGTGTGTGTGCACTGTTTTGAGTTTAGGGGCCTTGCATGTGAGTGTGTGTGTGTGTGTGTGTGTGTGTGTGTGTGTGTGTGTGTGTGTGTGTGTGTGCGTGTGTGCGTGTGTGTGTGTGTGTGTGTGCGTGCGCGTGCGTGTGTGTGTGTGTGTGCGCGTGTGTGTGTGTCTGTGTGTGTGCGTGTGGGTGTTTATTATGTGTTTGTGTGTGTTGCAGGCTCCAGAACAGCAACAGAAGCAGTGCTCACACACCCTGGAGGCCTCAGGCCGACAGCACCAGAGCCCAGAGGTCCTTCATCCCTGTCACTGTCTGTAAACAACATCGTGTCCCAGCGGCACGGCCAGCGCTATTTCCAGTCCTGACATCTCTCAAAAACTCAAAAGCCCAACGACAGGAACAAAGGGAGAAAATCAAGAGAGACTCGCTACAAAGTAAAGTGGAAGTTTTATTGCAGAGCAGCGTCCTAGCAAAGCATCCTCGTACACCATCCCTGTTATGGATAGCGGTGTCAAAGCTAGGTTTTTAAACATCTGTGACTGTGTCCCAGTAGGCTAGTGTTGGTGGAGGTGTTGACGACAGTATAATTACTGCTCTAATGATGATGCATGGCTTCGGATATGACCACAACCTTGTGCACCACATGCCCTTGGCTTAATGATAAAGGGGACTTGTTCCTGCGACCGCTTGCTAAAATAATCTAGTTATATTTCATACAAGGTAAAAAAAAAAAAGAAATAACCTTTAAAAGTAGCCTGCTTGAAAACAATAGTTTTTGAGGGGTTGTTCCTGCTCTTGTTGGTCACCTGGCCGGTATTGATCAGTTATGCTTCGTGGATGCTCTTCAACTGATGCAATTAAGTTGCAATTGAGAGCATATTTGCTGTGCGGGACCACATGCAGGAGGTCTATGAACTGTGGCCTTACGTTTTATCTGATAATCAATAAAAACTGATAGTCCACGGTGTACACGGTGGCCTAAGTTAGCCATTTAATTTGCATTGCAGTGTGAAACAAACAGCCCGGTTGCAGAATAACAAAGTGTCCTTGTAGTCCAAACGGATCCCTGTCCTCCAGGAAGTCAATCATCGTCTCCTCCCTGCTGATTGGAGGTAATTAGGCGAGCCAAGTTTGTAATTGGATAATAAAAGATGCTAATGAACTGTCGTCCTATTTACTCATACAGCGAGCGGTTTGAGTCCCATAGTTCTGGCTGTTCTATCATAACTTTTTCCATCTCAAGCACAAACACTGGATAATAACTCTTCCATTTATAGTGATTCATTTGTATTCATTAGATGATATGAGGTTTTAGTCCTAGGAATCCTTTATCACTCAAATCTAACATTAAGCCTCATGCTTAACGATAATAATGTCAGGATGGTATCAATCATCTTAATGATGATAATGGATGTAAGTAGGTAGGTAAGTTGTATTTAATGGACACTGAGGATTTGTGTTGTTTGGTTTGGATGATTTGTCTTGAGCTTTGAGGTAAATATTCCCTGCTGAGCTGTTATAGAAGAAACATGATTGTTATTTTAGTCTGCAAGCACATTCTGTGGCTACTAATCCTTCAAATCAACTTTAAAGTTATTTCAGTTGTGATTTTACCTTGACAACACAAAAGCCATTTATAGGTATAACATTGGAAACAGGCCATTTTTGGGATTCCACCCTCAGAGACACAACCTTTTTTGTGTGTGTGTCTCTCTCTCTCTCTCTCTCTCTCTCTCTCTCTCTCTCTCTCTCTCTCTCTCTCTCTCTCTCTCTCTCTCTCTCTCTCTCTCTCTCTCTCTCTCTCTCTCTCTCTCTCTCTCTCTCTCTCTCCCTCTCTCTCTCTACCTCTGTCCATACTTATCTTTGGCCACCTAGATGCTAGATGTGCTGCTATAGCCTTCCATTGTGCAGGCCTTGATACTGACAAGGTTGACATCAGAGGAGAGCTTTGACACTGGGTGAGTTAGGGCTGCCAGCTGTTAGCAATCAAGTCTATTTTGAAGTCAGGGACACATGGACCCCCAGGGCCAAAACAGCCACTAGCCAAACCCCTCGCACACCCACCCCACCATTCAACCTCAGAGCCCCCTGGTCCCAGAGATAGCCGGCACAGCTGTATTGGTTCCAGATGTTGAATGCCTCCAAGTCAGGCTTTTACCTAAGAGGACCCCGGAAGATTATGATAAACCAGCATGCAGATAGTGAATTCAGCAAACAGCAACAGGTTGAGTCAACTCTGAAACACAAGGTAACAAGTGTAAGAATTGAGACAGAAATTAACACTAATTTTCTAGGAAGGGCAAAGTTACGTTGTTGAAATGGATCAGTCAAGTCAAAAGAGGAGCTGTATTTATACCAATATAAATCTTTTTTTTGGAAAATCGGACTTCATGTTCAACCTTTTGTCCTTGACAAGAAGGTTATACATGATAAAGAAAACAGTTTGACCTCAGGCTGTCGGAATCTCAATCAATTTCATGTGACATACAGTTTTTTTGCTGGGAGAAGAAACTGTCCACACAAATATTGGTTGAAACACTAAAAAAGCCTAAATAATAAGGCATGTTAGTTGCCAAGCAATATAGGCCTATGTTATATATATATATATATTTTTTTTTACTAAATATCTGATTGTTTAAGTCCCAAGGAAATCATTGTAATAATGAAACTTCAGACATGAAACATAAGTATCTGCCAGCTTTAGGCGTGCGGTTGTTTGAATGATATACACGTCAATCAGAAACTGAAAGGAAATTGATTCAGACAGGTGGAATGCCCTGAAAAAAATGTTCAGACTACACCTGGTTTGTACAGCGTATCTAAGTTTCTTAACGTGACAGGTTATCGTAACATAAAGTGGGTTATGTCTCATCAAATCATGAAGGCGTTATATGTCCTTGGTTCATGCTTAGTTGCTATGAATGCCGAATGTATCTCAGAGTCCGCCCTGCTGCGACGGGGGCTATGTTGCACGAAACAAGACCTCGTTGGTATTCAATGTTGTATTGCAGCGCCATCTTGCGGGCAATATAATAAAAACAGTATGGTAAAAGGATGTTCAATGAAAATGAAAACAAATTGGCCATTTAGACATAATCACACAATTAATTATTACATAAATGCATAAATTTCCCCTCAAATGCTGAATCGTTTAATGTTTTCTCTTCTACATATACAAAAGGCTACTACTAGCCTATTAGGATAAATGGGAGTACGTTTAGGCTACTAACAGGCTACTTACAACAACACCAACAACAATGAAAAAACAAAACAATAATAACAACAATAATTTAATTTATGAATCGTTCAAACGCCTTTTCATAACTACTAGGAGACCTATCTAGCTATAGTAAAGACACCCGCGCAATTACAATCCTACATTGATCATTCCACTTGCTTTCACCAAAGACGAGGCAACGGTAAAATGGGTTTGTGACTTAGGCTGTTCCTGGAAGTTGCGAATGAACTTGTGTCCGCAATTCATGAAGACACAAGTCCACAGTTCATGGGCGCCAATTTGGTGTGGGCATTCATATGACGCTGACCACGCCTATGTTGTGTAGGCGTTCACATGACGCTGACCACGCCCATGTTGTGGAGACGTTCAGATGACGCTGAGCACGCCCATCTGGTGCGCTTTCAGTTTGGTAGAGAACTGTCGAATATAGCGCAACTGCGTGATTATAACCATATCCATGTAGTTGATTATATTTGAATAATCGCTATATATTGAACACAGACGACCATCATATTCGGCGGATATGTAGATGGCATAGTTAGAATATTACCTAACATGAAAATAGGCTAATGATAAACGTCATGGTTCATGTTTTACCTTTTTACACTAAGGATAACCTATACCTAATTGGGTATGCCTCTGGATGTTGTCCCTTTATCTTTAAAATGTATTAGAATTTTTTTTTGAAGTGCGCCATTTAGTTTGAAGCTTTATAGTGTGCCTAGGAACAGGCACAGGAAATAGTTGCGCTCTTCTCACTGAGTTGGCATATTGCTCGTAATAGGGAAGTACCTACCCTACGATTTTTAACCGTGGAAGTTGCACCATATTTTACAGTTGGAGCTCGGTTCGCATTGTATCGAAAAGGTCCGTGAAAAAGCAGGGTATCGACCCAGGAGCGTCTTACATTACAGGTTGGACACTATGGATAACTAGTGGCCCATACTGATGTATTAATTAACTTACAATTTGACAGACGTGACCCTATTTCTGGAAACGTTTTGAGGAAAGCTGATTCAACTTTTGGTGGAAGGTAAGGGATAAATATTAACAAGAGCCTGTAATTGTAGGCTATATAAAAATGGAACTATTACAGCCTACAGCCTGAATATTATTTCATGCAGATGCGTAATTGGAATTCCTAATACCTCCCTGTAACTTTTCAGTTCGCTATTATATTTAGTCGATATGACGTTAGTCACAAGCTCGTTATAAGACTTGTGATATGTTTCATTATATCGTCTGTTTTCATTATCACCTTTTGTTTTTCCAAATAACTCGTGCTATGAATACGCTGGTTATCCTAGAAGTTGTACTGCACGTTAAACTAGGCCCTAACAGTTACTTCAAAGGAAGATAACATCAAAAAGGAGCCAAAACATATTCTGTATATGTATATATAGGTAGATATAGCCTACACCGCACCGACATAGCTGATTTATCGTCGTCGTGGACTTATATTTGAGGTAGGCCTACTCTTATTTCGGAATAGGAAAGCTAAACTGCATGTTTACATTTCCTTGTTGTTGCATTCAAATCATATCTGAAAAAAATGAAATATGTGACACATGTAGCAGGGTAAGTTAGCAATGCAGTCCTATTATAAATGGTTCTTCGAATAATAAGAATGATACCTTTAATGTATCTGACATTATGCATTTTCATGAATTATAAGGATTTGTGTTTAATGTTATGTCAAACATATTGTGATTATAATAACACGTTCCATGTAGTTCAGCCTGCTCGCTGGGAAAGTTGGATTCAAAATGTTATTTTCGTGTCAAAGTTTTGTGTGCGGCAAGTCACTCGTGCTCCCATCAGGACTGCACGCATCATGTACCTCAGCACACATAGTTGATAGCTGGCCGAGGCTTGGGGTATGTTCTTGGTATGAAATCCTGAAGGATCCTATTCCTCTAACATTCCTCCATCTATGATGCAAGACCCTTAGTTCATCTGGTTTAACATAAACCCAGCTATCCAAGTATGCAGACGGCCTGTCTGGACAGTCTCATCGCTTATGCTAATACCTCGGTCCTCGTCTTCAGTTTAGCTCTGAGGTTGTTCTTAAAATAACATCTCTGTTTCCTGTTTGGCTTGACTTTGCTACGCTAAGTAGAAGATGGTTTTGTTGCGTGTGTCCCAGAGTTCCTACCGTAACCATGGCGCAGTGGGGCCTGATGAGCAAGCTGTTACGATCCATACCCACCGAGAGCGTCGATGAACTTTACCCTCCAAATACCTTCCCCATCTACGTCCGATATCTGTTGGCAGACTGGATTGAGACGCAACCATGGTATTGACAGCAAACACACAAACACACACACACACACACACACACACACACACACACACACACACACACACACACACACACACACACACACACACACACACACACACATTACGTATGAACAGTCACACAAAGTTAGGCATGCACGCACACCCAAAACAGGAACAACCACTGTAACCTCAGCATGTAAAGGTGCTTTCATACAAGGTGGGGGTTCATGAAAATTTGGAGATTGCTTAGTACACACATACAGACGCACACACGCACATAAACATGCACATATATCATTAAGGCACACTCGCAAACACAGACACTCCAACACCATTACTAAGTGTGTGTTGGTTTGTATGTCCTCCCAGGGAGGATTTTGAGCTGGAAAAAGTGGACCAGCAAATGCAGGCGCAGACCCTACTGAACCAGATCATCATGTACCTGAGGTCAAAGGCGGAGCAGGAGACCAACGTGGTGGAGAAGATCAGGCTGATGCGCACAAGCAGCAACATGGTAAGATCTACAGCCTCCCCCATCCTCTCTGAGCGGGTTCAAGCTTGTCTTACAGCCGTCCTTGTTTGGTTTCACGGTCTTTCATTTTACATTAGTCAACGCAAATAAAGATTGCCTTAATATATCCCTCCCGTAAAGAGCACCCCTCCCCTTACTGTATTTGTTATATCATGCAAAGAAACATTTATCACTAGTCTGTACCATTGAACAAAATTATGTGTTGCCTATCTATTCTGTTGATATTGACATATTTAATATTTCGGGACAATCTGATCCCAACCTCAAAATGATGACTGAACTGAAAGAGTAACATAGTATCAAAATGAAACAGGATCTACTGTTTATAGACGCGTGTTTGTCGTTGAGGAGAGGATAGCTGGGTGGGGAACTGAATGAGGATTTCTAAATTATATTATTTGATCTGATTCTTTGATCAGACTATTTGATCATTGCTCTAATAAACGCAATGCCACCAATGTGGAGGATGTCCATGATATTAAACAATCACTCGATACTGACGGAGGAGGTTCATGCTGTTCGTAAACAGCAGAACTGCATCGAGCGCTTGGTGGAGGAAGTTATAGAGATGGGGCTACAAAACTCAAAGAAGGACAACCGGATTATGTTGCTGAAGAACAGGTTTGGTGATTTGGAACAGTATTCCAGATTGAATGACATCATTGTCACTGGTCTTGAGCCCAAACCCTGCACATATGCGCGGGCATTAACAATGCTGAACGGAGGGGAGACGAGCGAGCAGGACGCCACATCTGTGGAGCAACAGGTGACGGTGTTCCTCCACTCAAAGAGGATTGAGTTGGACAGTGTCAACATCGAGGCCTGTCACCCGCTCCCACGGAGAAGCAAGACGGATAAACATCATAATTCAGTTTGCCAACAGGAACCACGAAACGCAACTGCCGAAACAGGGAACATGAATGAGGGCTCGGATATGTATCTGAATGAAATCCTGACAAAGACAAAGGCTGACATCGCCAGAAAGGCCAGATTCCTTGGAAAGCAGAAGAAAATTCAATCAACTTGGATGACCAACTGCAAAATATGCATCAAGCTCAACGGAACACCAGAACAAGCCAAAGTATTACTCTTTAGGGACCTGGATGAACTGGATACATACCAATACGATACACCACAACAAGGTAATGGAATTCACGATTCACCATGACAATTCCTATTAATATTTTAATGGTCGGCTTAGCTCAGGAGGTAGAGAAGTTGTCTTTTAACCGAAAGGTTGCTAGTTCGATCCCCAGCTCGAGAGTGTTGATGTGTCCCTGAGCAAGATACTTAAAGGAGCATTTCACCGGTGGAGGCATGAATATGGATTGTAATTGGGTCCTGTATGTAGTCGAACAATAAAATAAAATTCTAATTTGGCGCCGTCTTGACCGAGAAAAGGCAGAAAGTGACCTTTTGGCGCTTGTGGATTGAAGACAACTCCCACCATGCACCACGATGCACAGCTTCGCTGGCCACTCCCGCTGATCTAGATCTCCGCCTATCGGACACCTCGCTGTTCCATCTACCAAGCTGATACCGCAAGACTGCTTGAAAATCATTCCACACAACATTTCTAGTGAAGAGTATTAGTTGGTGAACTCAGTGAATTAGTCCTCGTTTGTATTTCTTTCGAAATGGTGAACTTTTGCATGGTGCCATCTTCTATGTCAGATCCAGTACCTTCCGCCATTGTACTTCAGTTTTATCAACAGCCTCTGTTAGCTTAGCTTCAGACGCTGTGGATGTTAGTTTCTGCTGGTGAAGTCCCACCCACTGGCACTGCTCTAATAGGTCTGTAGCGTCAGTGGGTCCCACCCCCTAGAGGGGGGTGGGACTAGTGCTTGTAGTCTTACGAGAATCCTCCCCTCTTACACTTCCTATTTACTTCTACGCAAAAATCGTCATATTGCGTCATCTTAAACAGGAAGTGTTGGAGATCGATACGGATCTCTCCAGTCTCTCCAGCAAATAAGGGAATGATGCACGACCATTCAAAAATATGAGTGGGTTTCTAACGATACAAAGCTTAATGGAAATGGGTGAAGTTTCCCTTTAACCCTAACTGCTCCTGACGGACTGTCGCCTTGCATGGTTGACTCTGCCGTCGGTGTGTCAATGTGTGTATTAACTGATGTAAGTCGCTTTGGATAAAAGCGTCTGCTAAATGTAAATTTATTTCTCTAACAGAACTAGAAACCTTTGCATATGCAGAGCGTAACACACAACACATAGAAAATGACGTTGATTCGGAAAACAACTTACTTAACAATATAAAAAACAGCTGCAGTTATTACACAGATAGCAATTTAACGTACATTTCCAATCAGGAAACAACATGTAAATTATCCACTTATAGCAGAAGTCTATATCACAACTTCCACAGCATAGAATAATATATAAAACAGTTCAAGATCCCATTTAACATTATAACATTCTCAGAGACCTGGATCAGCACAGAGAAAGGTGTGGACTTAGGGATTGATTGCTATGAATTGTATTATACAAACAGAAGCAAAAAAGGTGGATGAGGTGTGGCTATCTATGTGGACAAAATACTGAAATAGAAGGTGGTGGAAAACATGACAACAGTGGTTGATGATTTGTTGGAATGTGTTACAATAGAAATTTGTATGGAAAAGCCCAAGAATGTTAATGTCAGCTGTATATACAGAGCTCCCGGATCGAGATTGAAATATTCAAAGATTGGATGGAAAACATGTTTACAATATCATTACAAAAGATTATGTTTAAATGCGGGGATTATAATTATAAAGACCTTTTGAATCCAAAAAAACATAAAATAACGGAGGAATTCATCAGTATTATTCCTTAAGTCACACTCACTGAAGCTCAGCGATATGGTTCAATTTAAGACTGCACAAATCATGTTCAAGGCAAGAAATCAACTACTTCCAGGAAACATCCAAAAACTATTTATGGACAGATTTGGGTACAATTTGAGACGGGAACTTAATTAAAAAAATTACAATTTCAGAACAACTCTTAAAAGTATGTGCATGGCTGTCGGGTGAATTTGTGGAATCGTTAAGAAAAGGAAGTAAAGCTTAGCACAAACATAATTCAGTTTAAAAAGGGGTACAAAAACAAATTTTTGCATGGTATCGGGATGAGTGTAGGTGATTTTGAGTGTGACATTAGCAACACTGATTGTACTGGGATAGGTGATTTTGGTGTTTTGTTTTCTTCTTTGTTTTCGTTTGTTGTTATGTAAATAGTTTGGTGGGAATACATAAGCTTCGGCTTCCTCCCACTCCTTTTCGGACACAGACACTACATTTATTTTATAAATTGTTAAGGGGTACAGAACGAGGGGACCCAAAAGCTTGACACAGGGAGGCGGAGAGGGAGGGAAAGGAAGTGGTGTTTATTGGGGCAGGGGTAAATGACAAGCCAGGGCTCGGCAAGTGATGGTCAGACAGGCAAGGGTTCGTTAACCGGCAGGCAGGCAGTCAGGCAGACAAGGGTTCAGTGACAGGCGGGTAGTCAGGCAGGCAATGGTTCTGCAACAGGTAAGCAGGGTGGCGGATGGAGAACTAAAGGAGAGGGAAGAGGTTTAACTAGGGGAACAGGGAAAAAGAGCAGACCTTAGTAAAGCGCTGGTAGGGCCGCTACTATTTGGGTAGTAGTAAACGACGAACTGGCGCCGGCTGAATGGAGATCGTGGCTGAAGTAGGGAGTGGAGATTGAGGATTAATGACAGGTGTGTCGGGAGAATGAGGGCCGGTGGGGTCAAGCGACCACTAGATGGAGGTATTGGACGGCGTGGCAGGAGGCGGCATAACATAAATATTGTTTATGACACTTTATAATTATTGTTGTTTCATTTTATGTGCATGTGTATGGTGTGTCATACTTGCTTTTTATTTCAAAATAAAGACTAAATGAAAGGAAATGTCTGTTGCCCTAGTTCAAGAAACCTTGAAAATACCAGACAAATCGGTTGATAAGACAACCGCAATGCAAGCATTGGATTACTCATTTGATCTGGGCGGCACACTTGTAAGGTCAAAAGATGCCTGTATACACACACACACTTCCACTCAAGTTATATACATGTCAATTCACAAATAAAATAGATAATACATTCAAACAAAAAAGAAGAGTATAATAAAACCTTTTTTATCTATGACCTACTCACTCCATAACTAGTCCCTACATATTGGACTAGTCACATCAAAAACAGTACATTTGTAATGTTTTCCAGAGCACGTGTTTGACCTCATAGCATTCAACCTTCTTTGCAGGAAATGTTTCGACAACAGTCCCTGAACTTCGGAGTGATGGTCCGAGACATGCTCAGGAAGGAAAGGCACCTCATCAACAACCCTGTAAGATGCATTGTTCCACAATCTGAAAAATCTAAAATTTGTCAAGCACGTTTTAGTTCTTCGTCAAAGTATTGTTATGCCTTTAGTATACATGGTCTGTGAGGACTTTAGATTTGTTCTGGGTGGCACAAAGTGCCATAAATTGTCATAAATGTTGAGTTAAGTAGAAGCGCAGAGTAAAGCATGTTACAGAAGTTATGTTTACCAATGTAATTTAAATCAGCTCAAATCCCCAAATTTCTGTCTACTGATACTATTCGAGCGCATAGCGAGGCACCAATCGCTAGATAGCTAAACACTATAACTTGACTGAAGTAACAATAGGTAGCTCCAATGATGAGGCAGCATAAAGTCTGTTGCCAACTTGTACTAACCCATTTATTGAAGATATAGAGTTTCCTTGTGGTCAATTTGTTTCTCATAGTTTCACATCCATTATATTCAAAACGAGTGTTTACCAGCTATATTTGTTTTGTCCATCCCAAGTAAGGTATGATATATGACCTTAGTGGTTGCTGCTTTCAAGGTAGTGTGATGTGATTTTGAATTGAATTCAGAGCACCATTTCAATAAGTCTGAAGTGTAAGTGTAGGAGGGTGAGTTTTATTAACTGAGCTTAAGCATTCTGTCATGCTCATGCCAAACATTTAATACAATTTGGAATATAATGGATGTCAAATTATCACCTAATGCCCAATTTCGTAACACGCTTTACCACAAGAGGGAGTGAGTTAAACAAAAATCAAGGCTGATTTACATCTAGATACAGACAATGTATACAGTTAACTGGGCAAACCAGACACATCCTTTAAAGGGGAAACCAAATTAGTATAATTATGTGGACATTTCTCTTGTTTTTTTTTAAGCTTGAATCTGCATTATGTCTAATTACTCACGTGGCCCCATCATTGTACTATTTAAAAAAAAATGTAACGGCCTTTACGGCAGCATTCTGCGCTACTTTGTAAGCATTTGGGTTGTGGGGAAAGATGCATGATTAGATGCGGCTTATACTACCAAGTGGCTTATTTGTGGTCCTTTGAAACATACAACCCCTTTTACCGATCCTGTAGCAAAGAATAAAGATTTATTTGGGGATAATAGTAATAATAATATTGATAATTATATGTTTTTGAAGGAGAACCAAGAAACCCACTCAATTCCACTCAATTCTGCAGCCCCAGCAGGTAGAAATTCTTTCAATTATGCCGCCGTCTCCAAGCCAAGAACCGGCCCCAGAGGCCCCAAAAACGAGCGATGTGGACAGACTGGTGTACCAAGTTCTGTACGTCCAAGACTGCAGACAGTCTATCCACCAGCAGCAGGAGGACCTGAACTGGGACAAACAGAACCTTGAGACCATAGGTGAGTTTACCCTTTGAATCTTCCAGTACCTGAAGATTGGATTCTGATTCTTAGGGTCACGATTAGATCGGAAATTGATTGTCGTTCCAAAACAAATCCAGAGTTTAAAATCAATTCTCGGGTCAAAGGGGTGCTAATTTCAGGATGAAATCCATTCTGCTGTGGGATAAGAAAAGAGGTGTGGTGAATTATGGGATGAGTCAATTGTGTGTAAGATCATGTCAATTTTGGAAGTTTTGAAACGTTTATGAATCATAGAAGATAAGGATCTCGATTCCTACCTGAGGACATTATTTTCCTCAAACCATTCAACAATCACACACACACACACACACACACACACACACACACACACACACACACACACACACACACACACACACACACACACACACACACACACACACACACACACACACACACAACTTGTTTTCACATGTTTTTTACTACATAATCCTAGCACTAATCTATTTGAGCAACTTAATATTAGACATTTTCTTTCTATAAACACATTCTCAGCAATGTTATAATATATGTTTATTTGTTTATGTACTGGAATGTGCATTTCTGTAATATTGCTTGCATCTGAATTCCGCCCACTATGTTTTCAGGGCCTTCCATACAGAATGGAATGGATCCACAAAACACAGAACTCCAAAAACTCCAAAACAAGATTCAAAAGCAGGAGCATAACTTAAAAAGCTTGAGAACAGTAAGCAACGAAATACGGCATACTGAGACATTATGCACAACAGAGGGGATTCAGAAAGTTATTCCTTAGTTTAATGGGGTTTTGATGTTGTATATTTGTGTTTATTTGCAATAAATTGTCATTAATGTTGAGTTAAGTAAAAGCGCAGAGTAAAGCATGTTACAGAAGTTATGTTTACCAATGTTATTGAAACCAGCTCAAATCCCCAAATTTCTCTCTACTGATCTAGCTGATTATATCATAGTATTCCGGCAGCGGAGCGCATAGCGAGGCACCAATCGCCAGATTGCTAAACACTACAACTTGACTGAAGTAACAATAGGTAGCTCCAGAGACGAGGCAGCATAACGTCTGTTGTCAACTTGTACTAACCCATTTATTGAAGATATAGAGTTTCCTTGTGGTCAATTTGTTTATGATAGTGTGGAACTCTAAATAAACCAATGCAAGAATGACTATGAAATAATGTAAATAATACGCCATTTAATATGCTGATGTGCTGTATGGTAGAACCAGTTAGGGCAGCTGAAGAACGCAGTGGAATCCCTGGGGCACTGCCAGGCCCGCCTCATCAGCCAGCTGAAGGCCTGGAGTTGGGAGCAGCACAAGGCCACCATAGGGCACCCGTTTGACGACAACCTGGGACCATTGCAGACCTGGTGAAGCCACAAAACCTCCACTCTCCCCCCTCCCCCCCAAATCAACGTTCTTGATGGTTGTTATGTTAGGTTTCCTAGGAATAGCAACCATCTATTGTTGACCGGTTTTCAATTGTTGAGCTGGTCTCAAGTCACAGGGCGTTTCTAGCTGTTCTTTTATATCTTGTTTTTCCATTTTCCTTCAGTGTGTTAGGTTGCTGGCTGACTGCATTGCATCAGGGCAAGTTGATTAGATTGTTCTTACCGTTAGCAGCTCTTTGTAGACTTTAATTAACTGTTACATCAATGCCAATACGTGATCGCTGATTACACGTATCTTGAGTCCAACAGTGGAGGGGCACTGTAGTTTCACTACTGTAGTAGATGATGCTAAGTAGGTTACATGAAGGATAATTTAATAAAATGAGATGCTAAACTTCTAATGCTAAATTAATTATTGACTACAGACAAGTAATATTTCTTGGCTGTATTGTTATTATGTTATTGTTGTATGATTATTGAGTAAATATGTTGTTCTCTCGCTCTCTCTTCCTCTATCTCTGCCTCTGTGCTGTCCTCTCTCTTCCCTCTTTCAGGTGTGAGCAACTGCTTGGTTTGAATGGGAAGCTGAGGCAAGAATGGATGTTGGCAGGGAATCCAATCCCAGAGTTGCAGGACATGCTGGTCACACTTCAACAGGAGCTCATTAAAAGGTTTACATTCACCCCATTTACATTTCATATATTTACATTTATTCAATCTACATTGAATCCCTGAACATTGAATCAATTTACATGTACTACTTTCACATGCATTACATTTACATTTAACACCACCTACATTGAATATATGAACACAAAAAAAAGTCAAAAATGAACATATGACTGCATTGCTACTTGATTCGCAAGAGTTTTCATAATAAACATGCAGTCATCAACGCGTGTATACTTTTCTACAGTGAGCAAATTAATTTGCTAATTTGTGTCATGATCCCAGCTCTCTGCTGGTGGACAAGCAGCCTCCTCAGGTCATCAAGACGCAGTCCAAGTTCTCCACCATCGTGCGCTACCTGCTGGGGGAAAAGATGGCTCCAGGGAAGCCGGTGGTGCTGAAGGCCCAGATCATCACAGAGGCCCAGGCCAGGCACCTGAAGCAACTCGGTACCCTCACTAGGTGAGAGTCACCTCAGCTGGGTAGTTTGCCGATGTAAAAGGCATCTTATCTGGATATTTACTGTCTAACCTGGGTACCATGCCCAGGTGAGATTCCTCTACCTAGGTGTCTTGCCCAGCTGAGAGTCCTCTAACCAGATTAACATGCCCAAGTTTGAGCTACCAAAACTGGGTTCCATGCCCTGGGTAGAGGTCTCTACTTGGGTACCTTACCCAGCTGATAGTCCCCTAACCTGGTTACTCTGCCCAAGTGTGAGCCACCTAACCTGGGCACCATGCCCAGCTGAGAGCCATCTGAAGTATTTTTGTCATTGTGGCCACACAGAGAAGGAGGAAGTACTTGGAAGGAGGCCAGTGTTCCTGTGATAAAATTGCCCCTTGGCAATCGTAGAAGATATTGAGATAAGGTTTTGGGGCCTTAAACATTATATGCAATGTGCAACAGAGCCCGACCGATATATCGGCAGGCCGATATTATCGGCCGATATTAGGCATTTTTCAAACTATTCGGTATCGGCATTATAATGGCCGATAAATGAATATTAAAAAAAAAAAAAAAAAAGTCCACCAGAGGGCGCTCTAACGCCCCAAACCCGCTGATTCAGGCAGAGTGAATGACGGAGATCGACGGAGATCATCGGTGTTCATAGCTGTGTTCGAAATCATTCCCTATCACGGATATAGTGCACTATATAGGGGGCTCGCCATTTTGCAGTGGTGTTCGAATTCTCAGTGGTTAATTTCATGCACTAAAATTTGAGTGTACATACGATGTTCCCTACTTGTTACTCCGTATACCACAATGCAATGCGGTAGTGTTCTTCCGGAGGAGAAGAAGAAGCTGAATAACCGCGAAAACTAATACATTTAATGAGGGAGTCTCCGGCTTTCGTTCAGAGATGTCAACAATTTAATTGGGAGTTAACATAGAAAATGTAATATTCAAAATTAATAAAAAAAACTTGATCAAGGAAATGTTGCATTCAACATCAATACAAGCTCCAGCTTTCCTCGGGATTGACCGGTTTGTTTACATGACGTGGGAGCATCTGTCTGCGTCACACAAATACCCGGCGCATTTACTGACGCAAATGACGCTTAGAAATGTTCAGCGTAGTGTCCGAATTCTCGTTTGTTCGTTCCCTATATAGTGCACTATATCATAAACACAATATAGGGAATAGTGAGGGAGTGAATAGGGAATGATTTCCAACACAGCTCATGTGTGCAAGTGTGTTCATGGTAAGTTGGCAACTGTCACAAGACATACATTGCTTGAATAACAATTAAAAGAACATCCCCATCAATTCTCTAAAGTCGATAAGCATGACTTAATTCATGACTACCATGTCCAGTTTTGCTGTTACGTGTTAGTTGAGAGTGAAAAGGATTTAAAGGATAACCACAAATAACCAATGTTAGGGAAATCTGTTTGTTTTGTTGCGCGTTTCTGGATTTTTTTTTTTATATATATATCGGCCGATATATCGGCATATCGGATTTTTTAATCACAAAATATTCGTATCGGTATCGGCCTTAAAAATCCTATATCGGTCGGGCTCTAATGTGCAATCTACAAGTGTTTGTGAAAGGCTTGAAGACCGCAAGTTGAATCAAATGACCAATTTCACAAGGAAATTGCATCACTTATTTAAAATATTCAACTACAAAGAGAACTAACAAAAGCAATTATACGTCAATATTACAGCTGTTAATACATTTACCTGAGAGTGAGTTTGAGTTAATTTTTGTGAGAATTAGTCTGTTGACTATTCAAATAATACTTTTCATGGGGCTCCTCTTCTGTAATCTCAGTGACAATGTTGGAGAGCTGATCAACAATACGGCCATTTTGGAGCACCACC
Source organism: Gadus macrocephalus (assembly GCF_031168955.1). NCBI lineage: Eukaryota > Metazoa > Chordata > Actinopteri > Gadiformes > Gadidae > Gadus > Gadus macrocephalus. Next base: position 17,713,534 of record NC_082382.1, read on the forward strand.
CCACTAGCAAGAGCACATGCGCCACCTTCAGGAACATGGTGGGTATTGCTTGCAATTCCCTGAGGCCAAACAAATTTTTTTTGAATAATATTACATGTTGTTAATGTTGTTTTTTGTTGTTTGTTGCAATAGTCTGTTAAGAAGATCAAGAGGGCAGACCGGAAGGGAACAGAGTCTGTGACTGAGGAGAAATTTGCCATCCTCTTCTCCACAGATATCAACATTACTGGTTGTGACACTCCCTACAGGATACAGGTAGTGCTTTTTGTGTCATAGCCCTCACTGTTCCCCTGGTGTGTTGCAACTAACCACAAGCAAATGGGAATATGGAGGGTTGGCTAAGTCAAGGTTGTTTATAGGGCTTTTTTGGTGAATAAAGGAAACCATCTTTTGTAGCAGAGGAAACCATTTCTAAATACCAAACTTGTGTCTGTAGATAATTTCAGTGCCGGTGGTTGTCATTGTTCATGGCAGTCAAGAAATCAACGCCATGGCCACCGTTATCTGGGACTGTGCCTTTTCCGAACCAGTGAGTGGCATGTGAATATATATCCTGTTAAATCATAAGCATGGAAATAAATGTAATATGTTACAAATACACACATCATGTTTCATGTCATGGGGATTTGGATGCCAATAAGTGCAAGGGTTTGTTTGTAAGCAATGTCAGACTCACCTGTTTGATGATGTCATCAGGACAGGATACCGTTTGTGGTGCCGGACGGCGTGCCCTGGAAGCTAATGTGTATGACCCTCAACAGTAAATTCATGTCTGAGGTGCAGACGCAGCACTGCCTCAACCAGTACAATCTGCACTTCCTGGCCCAGAAGATATTTGATCAGCCAGACATCTCTGGAGACTTCAGTAAAATGATGGTGTCCTGGGCACAGTTTAATAAGGTAAACGGCCCTTTTCCCCCTACACACGCGTGTGTGCGCACACACACACACACACACACACACACACACACACACACACACACACACACACACACACACAAATGCACACGTTAAAGCCACAGAGAGTTGCTGACATGTAGAACATCATGTGCCCACTCCCCCTTCTGCACACACACAGGCACACACACAAATGTTTAAGGGTACGAGACTGGAATACTTCGCTAGCACTTCGGACGACAACCTTGAGAATCGGCCGCACCAACAGAGACAGACTTTAAACTAACCGACGCACTCATGCACAAACGCACGCACGCACGCACGCACGCACGCACGCACGCACGCACGCACGCACGCACGCACGCACGCACACACACACACACACACGTATGAGCTCCCCCTGGTTCATAAGCATGTGTTTTCATATTGCAGGAGATGCTCCCAAGTCGGCAGTTCACATTCTGGCAGTGGTTCGAGGGAGCCATGGAACTGACCAAAAGGCACCTCAAGGCCTACTGGAGCGAAGGGTGGGTGGGGACGTGGGCAATATAGCGGAGATCTTATACGATACATACTGTTTATTATAGACAACCTCATGTCTGCTGCTACAACTCCACCAGGGTCATCTTTGGCTTCATCGGCAAGCAGCATCTCCACCTGATCCTGAAGGACAGGCCCAACGGGACCTTCCTGCTCCGCTTCAGCGACTCGGAGATCGGCGGTATCACCATCGCCTACGTGGCGGCCAGTGAGAGTGAGTGATTTGAGTCGGCGGTCAAACTCTTTAATCCGTTCATCGACTGTGATATATTAATCTGATTTATGAACACACACACACACACACACACACACACACACACACACACACACACACACACACACACATACACACACACACAACCACACAGACGGGGGACAGAAGATCCAGAACATTCAGCCCTTCTCCAAGAGAGACCTGGAGATCCGTTGCCTCGGCAACCGCATCATCGACATCGAAAGCCTAGCGTTTCTGTACCCTGATTATCCCAAACACGGGATATTCGAAAAGTACTACACAGGTAAACCGTCCCCCCCGTCCCCCCCGTCCCTACCACCTCTCTGCTCCTTCATCCATTTTAATGAACATAATATGTGTATGTATGGATATATACTTATTGTATGTTGTACATCCTGAAATAGTACTTAGAATTGTGCCGCGTCTATCCTAGTGATTGTGAATGCTTCTCGTTTCTATGAACATCTTTACTGTGCTGACAGCGATGTATGGTTGTTTCTCTTTCTTCTTTGAAATGTACTAACTGTAAGTCGAGTTGGATAAAAGCGTCTGCTAAGTGGCCTCAATGTGAATGTCCTGACGGCGGGCTCTGTTGTTGACAGACGACCCGTTGCCGTCTCCAGAGGGAGGCTACATCGGCGTGAGGCTCCAAACCAAAGTGGACGCGTAAGCCAGCTACAGCTATCTGTGCCAACGTCAAGTGTCCGCCAATCAGACTGCATGTTTTTTTTATGTGTCTTTTTGTTTGTTGTTGTTGTTACATAGGGAAGTTGCCCCGGCCTCATCTCATCTTTCCTGCAATACCCCCCGCAGTGAGATGCCGGATATGAGTCCTCGGATGCTAGTACAACCTCTAACCTCGCCCTTGTGAGTCAGACACACAGGCTCACCTCAGACCTCTGTGCAGGGGGGCGGGAGACAACGGTGCATGCAGGGACATGAGCAGGGCCCTTTTTCCTTGCAGGCTGGATTTCCAGGGTATCCAGATATGTTATTTAGGGGGCAGTATTGTCGGTTTCAGATACCTTCCTACCTACCTATGATTTAGATGACCCTCTGTTCAGTTGCCGTGGCAACTCATGCTGTGTGAGCCTCACCTGGAGCTTCCCTGGTACAGAGCAGGTTAGCTGCGAGATTACCCTGCCAACTACGCATTTGGGACTTCTTTCTAATGCCTCATTGTTTAAGTTATAAGCTATTCCAATGCGTATTGCTTTTCCCTCCTTGTTAATAATATAGCGCAACAATAAATTTGACTTGACGTGTCAAAATTGAAGGAATAGGGGATTTCTATACTGCTCCAACCACGCATAAAGTAGAGTATTATAAGATGATTTGTGATGATGTATCACTTACAGGACAAAATAACAGGTTTTCCCGTTGGAGGTGTTGGAGATGGCTGGTTTCAGCTTGGCGCACTGATTGCTCAATTACAATTAGGGCATTTAGCAGACGCTTTTATCCAAAGCGACTTACATCGTTTAATACACACATTGCACACCAACGGTTAAGTCAACCATGCAAGGCGACAGCCAGCTCGTCAGGAGCAGTTAGGGTTAAGAGTGCACTCACACAAGGCCATCTGATTTCACACCTAACCGTGCCCAAATCTGCCAGTGTGAGTGTGGCCAATCTGGCTAGGCCAGGCCAATTTGACCACTTGGGAGAGGTGTGCTGCTACGGTACGGGCCGCTACGGTACAGATGCTAATGAGCCGACACGCGCACAGGCACGGCTACGCATCCTGAGCTGGATGACGTATAGTCCATGCGACGACCACGGACATAATTAAGGCAACGAGCCTTCTTTCCCATTAAACGGTAAACATATATCCAAATAAGCAACAGACTCAGCAAAGTGTGAACTGTGTTTTCTGTGTTGTTGTCCATTGTTGTTAAAACTCTGACTGGCGGTGTCATGCCAAATTTGTACCGGCTGCCAAATTTGTACCGGGCGCGTCATCCATACGTAATCTATTTCAAACCTGCCTGGCAACAGATGATCGTGTCGAATGACGTGAAAGGTTCACGGACATTCGCAAACCTTCTATCTAGCGATCCGTTATCTGTATTGTGCTATTTCGTCCTTGACCTGCTTTAAACACTCACTTTAAACGTTTACTTGCTAAATTTGATTAAACAATTAAATACAATACAAATATAAAGTAAAAACAAGTGTTATCTAGCGATCCGTTTTCTGTATTATGTTATTTCGTCTTTGGCAACATGAGCGCAAATGTTTTTTGAAACCCGCTTTAAACACTCAGTTTACTAGCAAAATTGGATTAAACAATTGAATACAATACAAATATAAAGTAAAAACAAGTGTTATCTAGCGATCCGTTAACTGTATTATGTTATTTTGTCTTTGGCAACATGAGCGCGAATGTTTTTTGAAACCTGCCCGGCAACGGACGACGCGATCATCTGCTGCCAGGCAGGTTTGGAATGGATTACGTATGGATGACGCGCCCGGTACAAATTTGGCAGCCGGTACAAATTTGGCATGACAGCGGCAGACTTTATTATGGTCCATGCAGCGGACGCTTGGTGATGACGTGTTACTTACGACGTGATGACGTATGTTCAAGAGCCTACTGTGGCCAGGCCACAGTTGCGACGGCCAACGGCCACGGCCAGATGGCCTAGTGTGAGTGCAGGCCAGAGAACAATGGGGCCATTTGAGCACGGTTAGGTGTGAAAACGGCCAACGGCCACGGCCAGATGGCCTAGTGTGAGTGCACCCTTATCTTGCTCAGGGACACATCAACACTCAGCTAGCAGGAGCTGGGGATCGAACTAGCCACCTTTCGGTTACAAGACAAGACAACTGCTCTGACTCCTGAGCTAAGCCGACCCGTCCTGCTCATCCTGCTCAATGTGCAACATGTGTGCAGCCTCACCCAGCCTAAAAGTCCAATCATCCAACCATGGTTATCGGCCTGGGGGCTATCGTATTCGACAGAAAACCACCAGAGATTGAACGTAAACCTTTTAACCTTTCACATTGTTTTGTAATGTCAATGGATGCATGATGTTTAAAGTATTGCCACACAGTAGGTTTCAGTAAACGTATGCTTAACTTTTCCACAAATATAAATAGATTAACAAAACTATTAGAATTAACAGTAACATTGAAATAAGCCGTTGTGAAACGGGTAATCCTGAAAGTACACAGCAGTGTTTGATTTATTCAGAGTTCCATGATCTGGGGCTTAACAAAGTTATGCTTAAACAGGTCCTATCCTGCTCATGGAATGATACCCACTGCACTTCCTCTCCTCACCTGACCTCTTCCTGTTAAGCAAGACTTTGTTTTCTGCCTTGCTTTGTCATGCTCGTACGCCGAGATCTCTTTCAATTTAAAATTGCCTTACCCAGATTCAGACAGTTGTTTAATTCCATTCTCATCACTGTGCGTCCAGAAGGGGAGTTCGCTTGGATAGCATATGTTTTCCGTTAGCTGTTTCAATTGACTCGCAGAGTGACCGTAGCCTTGCTCCTTTTGGGAACAAATTAAAATGGTATTCCCCTAACATTAACAGGAGCTGCGCTACTGTAACTCTACAAGTCAATGCGGCTACACAGGATAACTCACCTTCTGAACGTACAATGATGGATTTGGAATTCAAAACGTAGTCTTAATCTGGGTAAGTAAGGCAAACAACAATTTGAAGATATCTCGGTGAATCCCTTTATTTTATGTTTGAACTCCCATGTAATGGCTGTCCTCCCGCCTGCCTGTTCAGAATGGAATGCTGCATTTCCAGTATAGAAACGAACTGTTCACCGGAAACGCCAAACAATGTAATAAGAAGGATTTCAACTGCTGGGGAATGCTTTGGAGGACTGGTTCAAGGTATAGGCCACGGTTGCTGAATTGCTGCCCTTTATGTTATTGTATTTCTCTCCGGCAGACAACCGTTCCCGGGGAATTCATTTGGAGCTGACTCTCCAGGCGGAGCAGCAGGGTTCAGCTTCATTGACCCCATTGGAATCTACTCTCCAGAAATGTAATTGGACACAAAATATTTACTGTATGCAATACACATTATACTACAAATGTTCAAAATATCAGTGTATTACACTCGTGCTTGTTTTGACATACGTGTGTGTGTGTGTGTGTGTGTGTGTGTGTGTGTGTGTGTGTGTGTGTGTGTGTGTGTGTGTGTGTGTGTGTGTGTGTCCTACAGGCCTCCGCCTACGAATATGGATGTGGATTATGATTTTATTGAAAAGTTAATACAGGAATAGGGAAGTAGGAGATATGTCTTCAATGGAAACACTGTATGACGGTGTGGATGCGATAGTGTTATACTGATGTACTTCCACCGCTTTGGCCATCACTTACTAACAGGTACAACTGAAGATGATACATTCACATACAGTGTGAAACTGGTTGTGGATAAGGTAGTAGTTGAGGATCTGATAATATGATGTAGTGAATGAAATCACTGCATATCCAGAACTTTACTTTCCAGGTCATATGATAATGAGGTATTATTATAAATTGGCATTACCATGTTTGTTTAACTGCCTATATGTCCATCTTTTGTATAAATAAGGTATAAGGTATAAACTACTGTATACATTGCTATGCTTATAAACTATGCACATATTTAGCAGTTGTTATTGGAACACATAAATTAAAACATGTTTTCTCTGGATTGGCAAAGACTTCCTTATCTTATGAACATTGCAGGTTTATGTTGTACTTGTACATTTCTTGAGTTCATTTTTAATGAATCAAGTAGCAATATTTTCATCTAAAGAAGCGGGAAAAGCCAATGATACACTTTGCAATTTGTTATATTATGTTTTGTATCAATTTAAGAGGATTCATTTTGGGTTCATACAGTTCACTTAAAATATTGTTGTAAATATGTTTTATCAACCGATTTTTTTCACTTCAGGCAAGCTTTTCTTCACATATCTTATGTGGCTACACTGAGAATTAAACTTGGTTTTAACTGTAACTTAAGCCGTAAAATTATACAAATTTAAATGTATAAAGGACATTTTACTTTTTAGAGCAGCAGATATATTGCAATTCTAGAGATAAACTGAGATACATTTTCCACACTCGATCACAACCGTACATTGATCCTGACTTATTGACCTTGGTTACCTTTAATTTGAACATAGTACAGTTGAATTTCTATGTTTTGTCAAGCTCAGATAAATTATATTCATAGTTGAGGAGTAAGAATCTCCTCACTCCTTTACCAAATCCAATCATACACGTTCCTTTTGCATGCTTACTCAATGCTCTCCTTTGATATATCATTTTTTTTATTTTATTTTTTTTATGATATGTATAATTATGAATATTTCAGTAATATTTTATAAATCTTTAAAATAAAACTTTCTTAACCATCAAAACCATGGTTGGCTGATTAAACTATTTCAGGGGAACAGGCAGTGCCGGCAACTGATTGCCATTTCTAAGAAGGTAAATATTTTAAAAGGGCTACCAGCATAACTGTGAGAACTTGATGGTTTAAAGTATAAAAAGTACAAGAAAATAATGTAGCCAGAGATTTTGGATATTTTACATAAGAATAATGAATCCATGGCAGTCTGGTTAGAAAGGTGTGCTCTAAAGCAAATTGACTATCCATTGAACCAAGGCAGATTGTATTTCACATATCAGTGAATCACATTGGCATATCTTCCATAATCCATCATCCAAAGAGGAGACACTGTATAACTTGAATACTATATGGTTGATCCATCGCCTTTTCATAATCAAGGTAAATCTTAAAAAAAAGAAAACTTTACACTGTACATCACAAAGCCTTTCCATTAGAAAAACAATTTGAAGGTCAACAAAAGTCGCTAAAATTAAAACTAAAGCTGGAAAATAAACTAAAAGCTAAAGAAAAGAAAGCGGAAAGAGATAAAAGCTTACACGTCTGGTTTGGTAATTGCTTTGTTGAATGGCAACTGTTGTCCCAGTGTCAACTTCCTCTTTCCCAAAATGATACTCCTAGCAGCATTATATGTCCCTTCAAAAGAACAGAACAAAATGGCCATCATGTAAACAAAGGAAGCAAGGGTAAATATGGAGGGGATGCAAAGCCAATGTGAAGCTTCACCTTCAAGTTTCATTCACTCTCGTCTTTAAAAATACAGGCACGCATTTCCAGTAGAAACCAAAGATGTTTGTTGATCTCAAGGTGACCCCTGTTAATTAGAGTGGGGTTCATTCAATCTTCTTCAAATGTAAACCAATAGAAGCCACTGGAAGAAGTCACAGCACTCTTATTTTAACCACATGACCTGAAATAACTAAAAATAACTCTTTATGTCGTCAAAAAGAAACACAATCCAGTAGTAAAGCTAATTCCACATTAAAGTGTGTTGAATTTCTTTGTTTTCTTCCATGGCATACAAGCAAAAGGAAAGGCAAACCAACTGTCACACACCTGTACATGGATCTATAATAACCAATGATCTAATCGCTAAAAAAGGACATCATCACAAATGCTGCATAAATCATACTGATTTGGAACCAAATCACTGAAATCCATATAATAAAAAAGACGTCAGGTAGCCAAATAATTCTGCAGTTATTGTGTAAACATTTGAAAAGGTATTAAGGATTTAGCTCAGAAACGACCAGATGGTTGACTGATTTGTGTGTTTATTTTCATATAAATGTGTGTGCGTGCCCAGAAGTTGCATTATTTATGTAATTATGGGAATTGGATTAAAAGGCTTAACATCATCCTATCTAAAGAAAAGATCCTCAAAAATACTGGATGTTGCGCTGGTTAAACTATTAAGTTAGCGGGAGGCAAGGCTGCATATTCTCTCAAATAAACTTGCGCGTTAAATTAAAACACAAAAGCATCGAACAAATAGGATGTTTTGGCCACAATAGCCTCAAAATAAAAACTTTTGATTGGGGACAACCACATACAGCCACACACACACACACACGCACACACACAAACACACACGCATGCACGCACACGCACGCCCTCAACACACGTAAAAAAAATGAAATATTTGCAGTCAAAAAAAACCTGGAAACTTCTGGAAAGTAAAAAACATGATAATTTACCCAAAGATGTTGTGAACAAAACGAAAACTGGATAAAAACTGGAAAAAACATGCAGAACGCATGCAGAACTGCCCTAATGTAGCATCACTCCTAGCAGATAAAAGAGAGGTCGAAAGGGAAAGACAGAGAAGGGGGTGAGAGAGAAAATTGGATCAATCATCAGATCAATGTAAATGTTCTTTTTTTGAAGGGGGGGGGGGGGGTAACAGCATAGTTCGACTACTCTGTAAAAGACACCAGGGGTCTAGGTATGGCCATTGGTGGGTCTGACATAGGGGGGAGGTGGAGGTCTTTGTCTCGAGCCATGGGGGGGGACGGGGGGGGGACGGGGACGTAAACGTATGCTTTGAGGATGGATGGGGCAAGGAGCTTTAGAGTGTGGGTTGGTGGATGAAGGTCGAGGGGGAGAGGGTTGTAAGAAAGTGGATATCTCGGTGTTCCCGGGCTTATAGGGCCTGGGTCTTGAGCTCGATGGGGTCCCCCCTGGGGTCCTGCTGGCCCTCAGCCTCTGGGGGCCGGGTTCCCTTCAGCGTGGCCAGCCTCTCGGAGAGGTTGCGCATGCGGGGGAACAGCATGAAGTCGTACACCAGAGCTCCCATGGCTCCACCAATCATGGGTCCCACCCAGTACACCTATGGAGAGGCAAAGACAAACAGGAAAGGGGGTTGAGTTAGTGAAGTCACTGGGTTGCAGTCTGCCCCTCACCTACATTGGACACATTTCTTCAGGGGATGGAGGCTAAATCGCAGACTGTCCTACCCAGTGGTTGACGAAATTCCTGACCAAGACGGCAGGGGCGAAGGACCTGGCTGGGTTCATTCCTGCTCCGGTGTAGTACATCTGAAGAGACGGGACCACAACCAACATCATGTTAATAATGGGAGCCAAGCGACGTGTGTGTGTGTGTGAAAGCCAAGGGCTCCGATTCAAATCCCTGCATTCTGTGTTTCCTCAACACCTTCTACTTGCCAGCAAGATCTTTATTTTGAATCCCGAGACTAAAACGCTTCGCTGGCCTCATACATCCGCCGCAACCTACCCCAAGAAGATGTCCCATGAGCACAGAGAAGCCGATGGACAGGGCGGCAGAGCCCAGGCGGCCGTTGCGCCTCTCGTCGGTCACGGCGAAGATGCAGATCACCAGCTGCATGGTGAGGAACACCTCCATGGTGGTGCCCATGCCCAGGCTGATGCCCGGCTGCAGCTGTAGAAGGGCCGAGGAGCAGAGGAGGACATGAGGGAGGAGATCACGGACTGGCTGGATGTGGGGCCTATGCCGCTGTCATAATGGATGTCTATGTGTGACACAGGCCACGTATTTGGATGACCTCATGTGTAGACCCATAACAATGCTATAGTAGTTAATGACCATAATAATGTAAAATTGCATTGGGTCATTTCCCCCTCTGAAACTCTTGTAACAAGCCATGAATTGCACACGTTTAATGGGAACATTGGATCTGATCTATGGCATTTAATGTTAACGAGTTAAAAAGTGTCTTGACGGTGTATGCGTTTCCCAGAGGCGACAGTGTTGGCGTGACAACAGCTCGAGCCCTGGGACTGCGGCGACGGCCCTCTTACCGTGTTGAGTGCCAGGTTGCCCCTCATGTTGTTAGGGGTGACGCCGTACAGCACCGCGGCTCCGGCCAGGGCTCCCAGACACTGGGCCACCATGTAGAAGAAAGCACGGAACAGGGACATCTGGGAGCCGATCAGGTAGGCAAAGGTGACCGCCGGGTTGATGTGTCCTCCACTGATGTGGCCGATTGACTGGATGAGTGTGGCCGCGGCCAGCCCGAAGCAGAAGGCTACGTGGAGAACGTTGTGCGGCCCGGTGGTCCAGCGCAAGGCTGCGCCCAACCCGAAGAACACGAAGAACATGGTGCCGTAGAACTCGGCGAAGACCGCCCGCCAGAACGACATGGACCGGAACTCCCACATAATGATCAACCAAAGAAAAACAATGGAGGGATGGAAAGGTTGCAAGAGACTCTTCCGACGAAAAATCTGATGAAAGGAGTGTTCTCCTTTGGAATAAGCTCCTTTGGTGGGTCTTCTTGATCACTGAGGATGGAAGAACGTTGGAAGACAGACAGCACGCAAACTACGACAAATTGTTCCTACAACAGAGACTGTCTCTCTAAACCCGAGTGGGACAGCACGTACACTGCTCCACATACAACTCTCTGTACGCGTGGGATCCGCAGACTGGTCAGGTAATGTGGCTGTGAGGCTTTTTTAGTGCAGTCTGTCATTCATAGAGAGCTGCTGGTCGATGCGGCGAAGTGAGCCTCTGTGCATCTATGTATACCAACCCTGCTAGTGATTAGTAGAATAACATGGATAGATAGACAAACGTTAAGCATGTCCTGCAGACATTCAGCCTCTATGCCAGAGCAGGGTGAGCCGACCGGGCTTTTTATAACGGTGTCGGGCCGTGGCCACTCCACCGAGCCCAGGGGAGGGGTCACCGCACAATGCTGCAAATCAAAACAAAATCCCCTCTAGTCTGTCTGCCTGACCTCTCTCTCCCTCCGCTCGCACCACAGATCACCCTGAACATGAACTAGCCCCCCATCCCTACAAAGGAATCGACACATGGTAACCCCCTGCTCATGGTCTCGAAAGCACCCCCACCTCTAACTTAAATGAATAGATGAATATCAATTTTGTAAATAAAGGAAATTTGGCAGAGCGAGGCGCTTGGACCTGAAGTAAAAGCGTTGATTGAGTTAATAAAGTATTTTTTATTGGGGTTGGTATAGCTGGGCAAATACTCGGTGCAAGGAGTTTGTGATTATTATTTGCAGTTCTTTGAGGTGACACATAGCATGTGAGCGAGGACTACATGTGTGAACAAACAGACAAACATTGATCTGGTCCCTTATCACAGCTTCCTTCAAGTTTTGAATGTAATATACAGTAAGAATGTTATTGAGCATTAACTAGTGGATTTGCACAATACCTCTATAAATTGCCATACAATTTACACAATAAACACAACTGACACAGCAACATCCAAAAACAACTATTTCACGGTATATTTTACCAGATTATAAACTGATAACCAAAATTGTACTTCTCAATTTATATTCTGTATTGGGGTACAAGTGGTTTCGTGGCAGCAGAACTGATTAGGCAGAGATTTACATTGTGTGTTGTGGATGGGCTCAGGGCAGATAAAGCGATGGAAAATCCATGCTTGGAGAGGAAGAGTGGGGCAGCCGACCTGGCATTGAGCTTCTGCACTGGCGCATCGCGCTGACCAGGGCAGCACACATTAGCGGTCGCCGACCGTTGAAAGGATAATGCTGCGCTCATCGCTTTTCTGCTTTTAGGCAGCGAGACAAAGCGCCGGTGGTCACAATTTCTGCTGCTTTCTATGATCTGTTTGTCTTGCCGCTACTGTTGAATATAAGAGTTCCCTTACCAATGATCCACAGTGCCCACAGCTCTAACGTGCAACACTATCTGTTGCCTACTGGGTCTAGGCTCCCTGCATGGTGGAAAGGCATCACTGAAGCTGTTTTATGTAGGGCTGTTTGCCTAGTTGATAGAACAATGCATATATATATAATCTATACTTTAGACAACCCTGATGTGGTTCTATAGAAAACGTTTTTTCTTGATAAAAGGTGAGGTAGCCTTACTCATATCTTCGTAGAGTTTAGGCCTACTAAGTGGTCAGTTTGAGCATATCTAATGTCATAATTGCGATGGCGCCCCAATCGCTGCTCCAATCAGCAGTAAGCCACCTTTTGTGGGCGTAAGCCTGTTCAACCGGAGGGGTTTTTAAAAGATGCTTGCATTGGGATTTCCGTGTTCTCTTTGGCCAGACTGCTGACCCATGCACAATCTATATACTCACAATCCCCTATCATTACTATTGATATACAGATACCTATACCTATAATTATCTAACTTTGATATTGGCCAAAGCAAAAACACACAGACGACAATATCAAACCTATAGGTCAGCTTAAAGGCACCCAGTGCAACTTTCGAGGCTTAAAAATAAACATTCAATTTCTAGTCTTTTTTACACGTAGTAAGTTTCAATAACTCCATACCATTACATACCGACATTTAAGCAGCAAAGATGAGACGTCGTTGTGTGGTGAGAACTGATAGAAAATCGTTAACAACAACAATGCCGCCATTTTCTTTATTTTTTGTAACCTACAATAAATAAAGCAGGCTTCCAGTCAATGGAAAAATGGCTTCTCCCCACCGGCGATTGTTGTTGTTTACGATTTTCTATCAGTTCTCACCACACAACGACGTCTCATCTTTGCTCCTTGAATGTCGATATGTAATGGTATGGAGTTATTGAAACTTACTACGTGTAAAAAAGACTAGAAATTGAATGTTTATTTTTCATTGAATGTTTACATAAAGTTGCACTGGGTGCCTTTAATAGTCCAAATAATATAGGACTTCCTATATAAGGCAAGGCAAGGCAACTTTATTTATATAGCACTTTTCATACACAAAGCAGACTCAAAGTGCTTCACATATAAACATTGTCATACAATAAAATAAAATAATAGATAAGTAAAAGAAAACATATGCAAAATGTATTTATTGAGACTACTTTATAAGACTACTCAAATGATGACTGGAGATCAATTTGAGAAGTGTGTGTGTTCGTAAAATGACAGGAAGCATTGTGTTGTGCAGGAATTCTTTAGACACCGCCTAAATGTTTCAAACAATGCTTACATTTTTTTAGTAGGCTATGATAATAAGGACGTTTATTGGGTCAAAATGAGCCAGTGTTAAAAAAAGGTGCTTAAGAAAAGAGAAAAAAAACTTTCCAATGTTCTTCCAACAAGTTTATTAAAAATATGTAGTCAAAAATGTCAACATTATTTAACAAACTCAATAAATATATTACACACATTAACCCGGATCTCAAAACATAGCTGTGTGTTGCTAAAAAAAATATTTGGTTGGATTAATGCTAGGATATTACTTTTTCACAAATTTTATGGAAGTATTTTCTTTTTTGCATATGCTACCGTCAATTAATTGCCCTATTGATCTGAAGGACAGAAAATTAAGGCATCTGCATAAATATTGCCTGTACTGTATATTTTCTGTTACACAAACTGAACACACAGTAAGATGAAAAGGTGTATTCACTTTTTTAATTGTAAAATGTTTAATATAAATGAATGCTGTTTTAAATAACTCACTAACATACATTTTAAGAACTGAAACCAAATCTTTTTAATTGAACAACATAATACAATGTCAAATAAAACAAAGATGGAGAACCCTTGATTACAAAAATGGCAAATTGATATTTAAATTGAGGATTCCAAATCCGTTGTGTTAAGGAACCTTTACATTTTTGATCTGTAACCTTGCTGTCTTTGCCGGGAAAAACCATAGAAAGGGGCAAATGACCTAAGACATTCAAATAGCTATGAATTCAATGAACAGTGTAATTAAACAAATGTGTCCGTGCAACACTGGATGTCAGTGCGAATCTGCATCCAAGATACGCATACGCATGTCACTCACATCAAACTGGAGACAGGATTTTTCCTTGAACGCTTTAACTTTGGAAGACGGCATCATACCGTTGACTACTCAAGGTCTGGCATTTCTGTAGAAATAACACAATTACTTAGTCAAGAAGAAAATCCCAGGCAGTGCGCATATTCAACTGGGAAGTATCTTTAACTCAAAAAGGAGAACACTGTTTTGTATTGGACTTACTTCCATCACCACTGTCTGCAACACCATGCTGTAACATGAAAAAAGACGTAAGTAACAACTTTGATTGCAATATAACAGACAATTAACTCTTAATCATTAAGGGCCATACCTCTTCATCTCCACCTTGCAGGTCTGGTAAACCATCCCCTCCCATGGTGTTCATCATCTGCAGAATAGAGTCAAGATTAAACCGACTCTTCACACCCTAAATGCCTGATACTGGATCACTGTAATGCCCTCACCTCGGAGAATTTGTCGAAACTTGACAAATCTTCATCAGAGTCCTCATCCCAATCTTTCCAATTATTGAAGTCAACACTGAGCCAGGTGACCTAAATCAACAAGTTTGGCCGACAGGCACTGAGTTTATAGGTAGAGAAAAGCCTGAGATGTGGAGAGGGTTTTTGGTAAAAAGGTACAAACAAAATGATTACCTTTCCCTTATCTTTTGATAGCCGTGGCCATGACTTCCCCGCCACTGCTTTCTTTAAACAACACAACACGGACCTGTCTGTTCGTCTGTGTTTGGATTCCTGTGATCGAGTGAGTACATGGTGAGGAAGATACACAACACAATAGTTACAACAGTACGTATCCAAAACACTGTAGAAAGAACTTGCAAACCTACTTTGTGATCAATGTCTCCAAAAAGATCCAAAACATTTAGGTGTTTAGCTTTTTCCGGTCCACCGAGACAACTGCAAGGATTCACACGTGATTAGAACTCGGCTATTATTATTTTATTTTACAATACCAGGACTGTGTGAAGAGATGATGAGTGCGTCCCTGTATATGTTTTTATATATTTTGTAATTTGGGGCAATATATTTTGAATGAAAATGAAATTGTATAACAGCAGAACAAATGTCATTATAACTATAAACAAAAACAAATCAAATGGGTCCCTATTATGTTTACAAATAACATACCATAATATATATAATTATTATTAATAAGAATAATAATTTAAATAATTTTTTTGAATAAGTAGTTTTCAAACTCTTACCTGAAGTTAATGCTAGACTGCTCAAATCTAACTTTGAGATCTTTAGTGTCCCCCACACAGAACTCAATGAACACTGAGTCCCGTCTGTCATACCATTTAGCTGTTGCAGGCTGCCTAAAGAAGGTGGTAAAGAGAATGTAGATTAACCTCAAGCAAAACAAAAATCATAGACGATCAAGTGTCTCTAGATACATTAACTATAGAGCCTACGAAGGAGGAAGGAGCTAGTTTAAAGGATCCACACAACCAGCATGCAATTACGACAGCAGAGTAGCGTCAGAATATCATGCTCTACCAGAGGATATCGCTTCGTTTTAGATTAGCCTATGCAGCAAACCTCTGTCAACGCATTGATCTAAAAGTAACCCATCTCCGGTTGATTTTCAAAGTGTGCATTGCACATAGCACTACTTTCAAGTTAACGCTACGCAGTCCCATCTCCCATTCCGTTCTACTCGTTTCCTTTCGTGGCATGACTAATGTTCAACGCCTTTCATGTTACTATAATCTAGCTTAAAATAGCTAACGTAAGGCCTATTCAAACGTCAGTTTATTTCATATTATGGGGCAAACATGTACTTTCTTAAAAGTATTATGCTGCACGCACAGGTTCAACACACAAAGGAGACAACTGCCTGCAAGAAACACGGGCAGTAGGTGCGCTGTGTGCATGTATGCATGCATTTCTACAAGAAAGCTCAGGCAGCTAGCTTAGCTCAGTGGTGGGTCCATATATTCGCTGCGACCACCCGATCAACACCGGTAGCAGAACTTCTAATAGATGGCTACAAAAGTATACCCCCACACTTACATTCTCTACGATTATACTTGATAACCCTCGCGAACGACCACAATGTATCCGGGAGAAGTGACAATCACGCCCTTTGACAGTATTTAGAGGACAAAATGCAGATATAAACTATAAAAGATGAGATAGTCTTTTTAAACATCGCGTTGTTTCGCTGTTCCCGTGTGACGCACATAACCACTGTCCACTAGCGATGGGTTAATTTATAATAACAGTCATAAAAGTCCATGTTTAATTATTCAATAGCCGTAGGACAACTGCAAAGTTTAAAGGTGGGTTTCAAGGAAGCGCAGATGATACGTATAGTATGGTATTATTTGGACCACGTTTATATGCAATTCCCTGTATGGCTAACCATAGCACTTTATTGTATTACTGTTATGTTATTTTACCTGATATGTAAAACTATTAAATACAATACTCATTCATGAACACGATTTAAAAAGTGCTGAGGTCAAAAGTTTGTAATGCCTCCCTGTACTGATTCATGCCACAGCTGAGACCTGAAACCCGCTACAGATTTTAAAAAGTACTTGACCTAGATACTGCCATAGCGAAACCTGAATCTGGAGGGCTTTATAATGATAAAGAAATCAGGGACAAGTGATGACAAGAACATTTGAAGTTACTCCACAAAATAGCCACAGGGCATCCAAAATCCACCCTGCTCTGGTGGAATTCATGTCTTAAGAGCCATGCAGCCTCTTCAAACAGGAGAAGGCAGGGACGACAACATCCAAAGGGTCAGAGCAGGGGACTGAGGGCTTTTCTGTAATCACTAGAAAATACACAACATGGCAAATCTCAAACGCCGGGGGAACGAATGCAGTGCCAGGGCACAGTGAGGGGATGCGTCGGTCATCAGGCAAACCCTTCCTCTATTCTCCCCCAGCTTGTCAACAGTTGCTCTGCGCCTTTAGTCACACCGGCACACAACAAATGAGCCCATACGGTCTGCTGTCACATGCACATGGTGTTATGGTGGGATCTGACTTCTAGTGCCTTCTAGTGGCTCTCTAGGTGTGGATAAAAAGCAGCAGCAAATGACAGCAGGCACATGGAACCTTCTCTAGTACAGGCGATTCCAATGCAAGAGAGAAAGCGAAAACCAGTAAGCATTCAGGGATTCCCTGAATATAATTAGTAATAAGTACATTCAGCAATTACTTTTTTTCTATTGCTTCAAATTGCAATTTTCAATTGCTTTTTTTCAATTGCTTTCAATTGCAATTAGTTTTTTTCAATTGCTTGCTTTTTTTAAACTTGGCTCATTGTGTCGAAACTCAACAAGCAAATAACACTGACAAATATACCATTCACATCTATGTCAAATAGATGTGAAACTCTTCTAACCCTAACCCTAACAATCCTTTGTCAAAATGTCACTCAAAATTATACACACTTGTATCATATGAATACACTTTCAGATCCGCAGCAACACACAGTCTACTTTATATAGAACACTGCAGTCTTCCATATTCACTGTTTTTATTCAGTTCCACAGAAGGCACGTTTTCACAACAACCAAAAAAATCGAATATTCAATACTGTACATTGCAGTACAGTACTTTACAGTTCAGTAAATTCAGTTTAAGCTCAAATATAACAACAATTAACCAAAAATACACAACTGTACTGTACATATACACAGAAAAACACGGCAATTGTGCGTGGGTGTGCTTATGGATCCTCGCCTTGTGTGCCAAATCCATCCATGGATTGATCTTACCTCAATGTCTCCGCAGGCCTGTTCCATTGTCTGCAGAAGAGGCATGCAGGCATGTTGTTGGCAGTCATATACACTACATCCTCAAGCCGAAAAAAAACCCTTCTTGAGGGTTTAGAAACGGCGAGTATACAACCTCAAATTGTTTATGGTTGGTGTACCAGTTCCGGACCAAAACAGCCCGATGGAAATGAACATTATCCCAGACAACAACAAACCTGGGCTGCTCTGATCTGTCCTGTTCAGCTGCATCATGAAGTGCATCTAGAAGTGTGATGATATGTTGGGTATTGTAGGGACCTATTTTTGCATGATGGTGCAGTTACCCTCGAAGGCGATATATGATATATTTCCCCCGCATTGCCCCGGGACGTGCACAATTGCCCTTTGGCCTTTTTGTAGTTAGCTGATAGTTGTTCAGTTTTGTAAGTAAGTGTGAGGTGTGCATTTAAGTATTTACAATTACCCAATGTTTTTAGCATTTTGAATAGATGTGTTTTCCCAATGATATACTGAGATGTCCTTTTTGAATTAAGTGTCTTATGTTTGAAATAGTGTGTATTGTGCAGGACCAAGTGTGTTGCAGAAAGGAGCAAGTGTGTTGCAGAATAGCAACTAAAGTGCAAAGCAGCGCTTTTGTTTAAGGAATGGTTACATGTGTTTAAGGTATAGTAACAAAAACTACAAGTTGTGTTACTTTGGTCTAAGCATGTGTCTATAGTGTTCAAGCAATTGAAAAAACCTGTAATAAAAAATTGCTGCATGATAATATCATCCCGTATTTTGGTTTGGGAACATTTGGTGTGGTGGGCCTGGATAGTGCCAGTTAGCTGAGGAATACGTCAGGGTTAGCAAAAAAAATTATTGTGTGTAAAGTGGGCATCCCGTTATTGGATATTAGAATTTATAACACCCATGCATGGAACAGAGAGGAGCTGGGAATATAAGGCCATCCAGTGGCTCACAGGGAGAGAAGTACCATAGAGGTGTGTGCGCACGCGCGTGTGTGTTGTGTGTGTGTGTGTGTGTGTGTGTGTGTGTGTGTGTGTGTGTGTGTGTGTGTGTGTGTGTGTGTGTGTGTGTGTGTGTGTGTGTGTGTGTGTGTGTGTGTGTGTGTGTGTGTGTGGGAGAGAGGCAATGAGAGATCGGGTCAGGCACTTGGGCTAAACAGTAAATTTGATGATTTGATGAATAAAGAATGCTGCCAACAGGCTACTGGTGGCCACAAGTACATGAGGAAGCTGAAGTTTATTAAAATGTGAATATATCTGGATGAAGAATAGCAGGCAGGATAGCACACAAGACAGAATGGATAACGTTTAGGCCTAAATCTGAATGTACAACATTATGTTGAAGTGCAATGATATGAAGAATAATAGTCATACAGAGAATTGGGACCATTTCTAATTGTTTAGTTTCTTACAAAATTCCAGAAAGAGGAAATAGCTATGATCTTCCACTTTCAGTTATAATATTTGATGTCAGCATTCCTTGGAATGAAAGAGAACTATATAGGTGATTTACAGGAAATGAATAGGCCTATCTAGCTTATTGTATTCATGTGTGAACTCAGCATTCACTTATTACACGTTAATTTATTTGTAATGACTTATTTTGTTCAAAAGCAAGTTCTTGTCTTATTGTCTTGCAATATTCAATTGATCAATCAATATCCACATTCATTGATAAGTATACATTAATACAATACTTTTGGTGGCCTTCCTACTGTTTATATATTGAACCAACTAATAATTTATATAGAGACTCAATTGAATATATAATCTGTGAGAATATAAATTGATTAGATCCAACCTGTTGCTCCACACATGAGGGTAAATGCCACATGATTTCCCTTTTCACACTCTTATGTTGTTCTATAGCCTTGTTTAAAGGCCAACTAAGTAACATGTTTCATTGAAAGTAATAATATGGGCCTTGTTTTAAGCAGGTTTACATTGTCTAAATATTGATTATATTGAATTGATCTTGAACCCAACAATATAAACTAGGAGCACTGTTTATGTTCCCTTTCTACTGGCACCCTCAAGTGTAGATGTAACTATAAATCATCTCCAGTTTCTTTGCAGATAGCTGCCAGCTATATATTTTTTGAAAATAATGACACTGCAATAAAACGATGGACACGTTAGCCTAGTTTCTTCAAAAGCTTATGTTAGAAATTGAGCAATATTGCAGATGTCTGAAGTTGCACGACACTATAGACGCATTCGATTAGGCATGATCTCATGATAATAAAACGACCCAAGATAATATTTTATTTATTTTCCAAAAGAAACCGTGGAAATTCCCAGGTATTATTTGTGAGGTAACCACCAACCAGAATGTAATCACAACAACAAAGTCTGATTCCGATGGTATTCCAGCCAATCGGGGGAGTTGTATGACGAACTTCCTGGACGTGCTTTTTTTTAGAAGAAGAATCAATTACATTATCAGTTATTCTTGACGTACTTAGCTAGTACATCGTTAGCAAGCAGGCTAGCTTGGGGACACTTGCAACGTGGAAAGGGGTGATTTATCTCTCTCGAAAAAGCTGTGAAATAGAATTCGTGCTTCGTGCCAGATAAGGACAACTAGGGGATTTAAAGCTTGAGCCCAAGGACGTACGAGTAGGCGAAGTAGTCGGACGAGTCGCACTGGGTGTAGGACGGCGATGGCTTGTTTACCCCGGCCAGGGATCATGGATTTGGAAAACGTACACGATATGATCAGCGGTTTCGACTCGATAGCATGTCGTGACTACAAAAGAAGTCTTCTCCGCAGATAAACTGCAGTAGCTTAAGCAAAAAGGCCTCGTCTGATGGAGGATAATAGTACTCCTTAATCCGAGCACGGTCCTCCGCCTAACTGGCAGCCACCAGCCGAAGCGAGGGAATCAAAACACCAGAGGAATCGCGTATATTGTTAACGTTTCAACGTTAAAGAAGTGTCTCGTTTCAACTGGCTGGGAAATTGGATCCACAAAATATGCCATTTTTGGAAAACGTGTATTGCACACCACACGGTCCATCGGGTTTCTTCGTTATTTCTCTTCATCAGGAAGGTTTTATCGCAATTAAGGGGATTTATGGGATCGCAAGGTAACAAATATCTATTAACCTGTTTATAATCAATGTGTCAATTTGATGCTTTATTTAATGACAACTGTGTTGTATAAGATGTAGTTCCCTTTGTTTACAGTCCGCATTTCTGAACAGCTGATACGTCCTCAGCAATGCCACGACACTGCCTGTTGTATGGCTGGAAATGTGACCCATTAATTTAAACTCACTTGCAATGTGAGGACTACCACCAATCAATTATTTTCCGTGGCATTCGCAACTGTGCGTTTAAAACCCTAAAATAAATAGTTTGCTTGTTGTCGCCTGGTCCTGTTCAACGAATGGAGACCAAGTAGTCCCATCCGTCAAAAACCAAACAGACAGATTTCTGAATACGATAAGGTATTTATATGAGGTCAAATGATTGCATTGGGAGTGGGACCATAAATTGGGTCAAGTCATTGATGTATT
This sequence comes from Gadus macrocephalus, assembly GCF_031168955.1. NCBI lineage: Eukaryota > Metazoa > Chordata > Actinopteri > Gadiformes > Gadidae > Gadus > Gadus macrocephalus. Next base: position 17,735,077 of record NC_082382.1, read on the forward strand.
CGGCATACGTTTAACATCCTTGTGTTAAACATCTATGTCTCTCTATCAAAAAATTCTGCATTTGTATCTGCTCAGAAAATCGTTAAACGTTGAATCTTATTAGTAGCTTCCATATAATGTAAGGGGTTTCAACTAAACTATGCTTACGTCCCTGGCTGTGTTTGTGTCCTTTGCAGTTTCATCTGATGAGATGAGTGTGCGTGCTGGCCAGGGTAGTGATGAGGTGCTGGTGTCTCAGGCGGTGTGGGACTACCTGGCCGCCGCCGGGCGGCCGTGGCTCGTTGACTTCCAGGACCAGCAGGGCATGAGCGCGGGCATCGTCCGGCGGGGTGAGAGGGGGGGCTGCTGCGCCGTGAGGCTTCAGCCTGTGGACGGCTCCAGGCGGGCCGCCCCTGGGGGTCTGACGGACGGGCCCATCTCCAACGAGACCCGCAAAGCCTTCATTGACTTGTGCCGCTGCGCCCGTAAAGAGATGAGCAAGCTGGACGGCGGGCCCAAGCGGAAACGGAACCTGAACCTGCTGCCCTGCGTCGGCGTCCTGGAGGCCAGCAGCCGGGAGGGCAGTCTCCTGGCGCCGCCGCCCCCCCAGCCTCGGCGCTCGCAGCGGCAGCAGCAGCAGCGGTTCCGGAGGCCCACCGACGAGGAGGCGTGCGTCATGCTCCACGAGGTGAGTGACCGGAAGGACCTGGAGCCCGGCACGGCGGCTTGGGGCGACGCGGACGCCAACAACGTCTGCTCCATCTGCATGGGGGACGTGGTGGAGAAGACCACCCTGGAGAGGTGCGGCCATTCCTTCTGCCGCTCCTGCTTGGACCAGGCCTTCAAGGTGAAGAAGGCGTGTCCGGTGTGTCGGCTGGTGTACGGCCAGCTGATCGGGAACCAGCCTGCCAATGGTTCCATGGTGGTGGAGAGAGACCCGGACCTGGAGCTCCCTGGACACGAGGGCTACGGGTGTATCTGCATCATATACAGCTTCCCCCCTGGCCTGCAAGCGGTGAGGAGACACAGATTTTACAATTTGCAGCAGTTTGGTGTTTTTTTATTTGCAATTATCAGTTTTATTTAACCCAAATAAAGAGTGATTATAATGTAGTTATTTTTAGCTTTTGTTCTTATTTACGCCAAATTCCACTATGTCTTGAATCATATTATTTAATCAATTAAAAGAGTGACTCATAATTTTGAACAGCAGCACCAAGCAATCTGTTGTGTTTTATCTCAGCCAGTAATGTCGGTTTTTTGAAAGATTTCCAATTCAAATTGCTTCTGTTAGGCTCATAATTACCTAATCCACACATTCAGGGTGTACTTTGACCAATGGGTGAAGACCAACACATTTGTTGTTTTTTTTCCAGCCAGAGCATCCAAACCCAGGAGTACGGTACCCAGGAACGGACCGCGTAGCCTACCTCCCAGACAGCCCCGATGGCAACCGTGTGCTGGGCCTGCTCCGGCGGGCCTTCGAACAGCGCCTTATATTTACCATCGGTACCTCCATGACTACTGGCATGCACAACGTCATCACCTGGAACGACATCCACCACAAGACCTCGTTATGGGGAGGGCCCCGCTGGTATGAGTGTGCGCGTGCATGGACCATGATGAATCTGTAAACCCCTGTAGGGTCTGTGGGTAAAAGACTGGCCTAAGTTGTGTTATAATGTTTCCGGGTTTCAATAGGAGGAAGAGACATTCGCTTTGACAGTTGTCTAACCGAAATGAGAACCGAAATGAAAAGGTCTAGGGTTCAATTATAGGCATCCTTGAGCAAGATTAATATCCCCTAGCTGCTCCTTAATAGTAATATAGTATTTAGCAAAGTGTTATACTTAATATAAATTAAAGATTTAAATAGTAGACACCCTATACATCATTGAATCGTTGTCGCTACTGACATAAGCCTCAGCTAAATGTATGTAGTGTAACCTAATGTTGTTAACTTAGCAAGTGCATTTCATAATTGACTTTTACCATAGTAATTATTAGTTTCCTACTTTAGATAAACATCACTTGCAAGTACATTGGAAGACGGCTACATCAATAACCTAGCACTTTCCGAAAGGAAGTGAAAAAGTATGTCAGGGATAAATAGCATCATTTTATTCGCGTAAATATTCTTTAATTCTTTCTGAATGTACAGACTGATGAAATTTTGGCTTTCACCTCTCCCGACAGTTTTGGTTACCCGGACCCGACGTACATGGTTCGAGTCACGGAGGAACTTCGGGAGAAGGGCATCACAGCAGATTGACCCCCTGGGAAGACTATGACTGTGTGAAACCTTTTCCCAGAACTGTTACTGAGCTGGACTTGATGAGGCTGCAGGTTCCGTTCTGAGACTATCCCCGTTGGAAGAAGTCCAGCCGAAAAACTAGGTCCTCACAACCGAGGTCAAACTAATTGACCCACTCGTTCCTCTGATCCCTTCACCTCTCCTTCTCTTCTGGAAGTGGAAGTTCACCCTACTTTGTTTTGAAGGGAATCCTTTGGAGAGCATTGCATTCAACCTGTCACCGATTGCAATTGGACTGCTCTCATGCACTCATTTACAAAGTCTGTTGTTTTTTTCCATGTTCACGGTACTCATGTCTTATTAAGGATATCTCATTTGAATGTTTAAAAGTTTATTGGTGTTTTTCTTTAGGGGTAACTTCCCAAATGGGAATACTTTTTCAAACATCCTTCGTGTTTGTCTCTCCAATAGGGATTGTTGAGCAAGTCTCTTTTTTTTTTTTATTATGAATTGCCCGTTATTCAGTCCCTCCAGAAAAACGTGATTATGCGATCGCATAATTCAACGCATAATCAGCCAAAGTCTGCATATTCATGCATATTCCGCACTTTCACCGCATAAATTGCAGATTTCCGCGCAAAATATGCGGGGCTTGCATGTTTTCATAATCCACGCATTTTCGTTGCAAAAAAGTCACATATACTTTAGCAGAAAGTTGAAAACTTGTTGCGGTTACTTCACACAAGAGCAGCCATTTCCCCCTGTTGCCACGGGAACGTTAGGAAATGACGTGAACGTCATCGAAAAGCTGCATTTTTCGCAAGTTCCCGCATTCCCGCAATTTTTGCAAGTTCCCGCGATTTCATCGCATACAATTGCATAAATATGCCGCATTTTTTAAGAAAACGTGCCGCATAATCAAGGATTTTTGGCCGCAACAATCGCAGAAAAACGCCGCATTTTTCTGGAGGGACTGGTTATTGTAACAATAGTGCGGAGGAGCGCTTAGTCAAATAGGAAAGGCGTTAATTTTTTGTTTTGTTTATAATAATCTAAAGCACTCACAGGCACTTTGGGATAGGAGTATGGTTGACGTTGAAAAAGCCCTGCTCTCTGCTTCCTCTCCGTCGAAGAGTGCTTGGGCCGGCCATGGGCCCTGCGTGGCCCCAAGCTGGCGGCTTGGCCACACGTTGATGTCACTTCGCTTGGAGCACTTCTCGTCTGCGTTTGATCTTCCTCATCTCCTCTCTATCTTTTGCGCTGAATACAGAGAATGTTAATCGATGTCTAATTACAGCACCTTGGGTTGTGTCTAAAGGAAAACCTCCCTTAAGTTCGTTTTCGGTTCTAAACCACGTAGATGTGTCCCAGGATTGAGCCACGACAGATCTGTTTCGGTAGTAGGCCTACTAGGAGATCCTTACAAGCTACTGCTTCTCGATTTATGACGATGTCAAACGTAAAGGGGATAAAGACGACTATAAATACCAAATCCAAGGCACAAACGCTCTTTAATGATCTATGCCGATGTTCCTGTCACGCAGAGGAGGTGGCGGGGGGCGATGGCCTGTGGATATTCTCATTTTAAATGAGAAATCAGAAATATGATAACTGATTTCAAATTAATACATAATTGGTTCTTTGGTAAATTTATCTCATTCGTGCCTTTCTTATATTCGATTTTGATATATAACAAAATAAGCATGTATTACTAATGAATGGTTAGCAGTTCAGGTGTGCATTGGTGTTATTTGATAGGTTAACAGCATTATCTTTGTTGCTATACCCGGCTTTCAGTATGGAGAAAATACATACAGTTCATGATTAATATATATATATATATATATATACTGATGTCTAAATTAGCTTTTTACTCATAAAAATTCATGTAGTCAAAAAGCTATATAGAAAAGCTAACAAACCTAAAGTCGTATGTGTGAAGGTGCTTTGCAAAGGTACAGAAACATGCTTGCAAAACTGACTTTTTCTAGATACCAACATCCAATAATATATTATTTTCCCATCACAACAGATATTATTTTGTTATGGGACCAATTCAGATATTCTTGGGACACAGGATTGTAGTTTACTAAAGCTACCATGCAAACATTTCTATGCAGTACATGAAAGTGGCCAGGGGGGGACAGTTGGAGAGATTGCACATTGCAAATTGATTGTTGAAAAGTGAGTTTTGCTTTTCTAATTACGTTGATTCGTACTTGGTCTGTTCTGAAATTCAAAACAATGTGCTTTACATTTTAATACTTGAATAAAAGTTATGTTCTGTTTCCGATTACGTCTGCTAGTATTTGAAGACATTTTTCAATAGGGATTTTGCACCATTGGTGTCAGTGATGCGGCATGCTATTTATTTTATGATATATTCACACAATTACTGCCAGTAAAGATATAATCTGAATAAATATTTGGATTTAAAGTTTGTTAGAATTTTAGAGTTCATAGTATCAATAAGGATAATAAACACTATACACTGCCTATTGACCTTTCAGTGCCAGGATGAAGTTCATCAGAAATGGGGTGCTTTATATGGCTCGGGCTTGAGGTCTAGAGTACTTCAATGTCATAATATAGATAGGCCGACTATATTGAATCTAATGCATACATATGAATGCATTCATAGTTCAACCCAACACGAGCCTGTGTAACTCCAGTAAGAATGTAACTAACAACCCTGGCAGCTCTAAGGATTTCTACCAATTGAGCCATCCTAGGCCTGCATAGCCATTGTAATGTGCATGCACTTGTTACTGTACGTCCACACCAGGAGCGACCAAACGCTGCGAATTTTCGCTGCGAATTTTTCTGTTCGCTTTGGTCGCTCAAGTCGCTCATGACGTACAATTCAATTATGCAGACGCATTTAAAGGAGCCGTATGCGTTTAGTAGGCCCTATAGACAGCCATATCAAATATTGAACTCTCCCATACACCTTGGCCATATTGCCGAGACGGTTTTGCTTGTTCGATAAAGTGCTTCGACAACAAGTAGGACAGTGATTCCCCCCAATATAAAAATCCTAAAATGTAAGCTAATTACAACCGAGAACAAAAAACCCTGCGTGCTGTAGTAGTTGAAATATGTTTCACTGATCTGGATCTTCAAATCATGATCTGCACTCATTCGTCGCATTCAAAACAAATAGACGTTAGCGCACATGGCTAATTTGCATACGTGCACAGGACTGGTTGGCTCCGCAAGGCAAATAATGGAACATATCTGTCTATCTAGGTCTTTCTGTCTATCTATCTATCAACGCGTGTCTAGTTTTAATGTGATGTATTGTGTGTATGTCCAGTCAGACTTGTTCTGTGTGGTCTTGTAGGCTACTGTCCTGTGTGGGACGAACCACCTAAATGGATTCCCGACGATTTGTGTCGTTTGGTATTAATAAAGACTTGACTATCTATCTATCTAGACTATTTAATTAAAAATTATTCACCTCAGGCTCCGTGAATAGTGGGGAATAGAGGGATAAAAGACAAGAGATATATCCCTTGTCATTTATCCCTCGTCTTGTCGATTAGTTTGTTTATGTGACGGTTTTGTTTAAAGCATGCTACACGCGATTGGTTGGTTAGATTGGTGGCATGTAGAGCAAATTATAATGATTCCCGCTTAAATACGAACGTTCTAGATGTAGCCTATAAATTCTCCCGCTTATCATCACTTGATATCCAAACCACTATGGCGTTTCGATCTCTGAACTGAAAAAGGGTGGGTTCGTACAACACCGGGTGCCCAGTTACAGCCGCGATTAATACTTCAGCCGACATTTTGTTCAGTGAGTGAATAAAGGTAGGTAGGAACCAAAGTGCCTGCCGATTTTCCCTGGGATCCACGCAAGCGAAGAGCGTCTACATTCCGATTGGCTGTCAGTGTTTGGTCGCTGAAGCGAATAATAGTCATTTGCATAAAGTTAAAAAGTTTTCAACTTCTTTTTGACGCTCTGGTCGCTCAACTTTGGCCGCTGGTAGCGTTGGTCGCTTTGGTCGCTTTGGTCGCTCTTGCCCATAGAAAGTGAATGACTTCCGGCGATTTGGTCGCTCAATTCGCTTCTGGTGTGGACGGACAGTTAGCCTGACATCGCCAAACCAATTCGCAAATGAGCTCGCACATTATTTTGTTTCCCTGACTACCTCTGCTGCACCAACCAGACCAAAGTCTATGTTTATGGTGGGATAGGTAGGGCCAATTGCCTTTGTCCAATTATGCTGTCCTGTTCCAACATTATTAAGGGAAATGTAGGAATAATTGTAGCCTCTACTTTGAGACGTTTCGACACAAATCCAGTCAATGTTAACTCTGGAACTGCGTGTTTGAAAAGCGAATCGCATTAATGTCTACATCAAATCCAGTGTGCATTTGATTTGTCTTTCAAGCTGTTTTGTTTGGGGGTAATAATAATACTACACTGACTCATTGATGATAAGGATGTGCGTGATGGGGAATGGGCATTGGGCGACACTGTCAAACTTCCGCTTGTTTAGTATCTCAGTGCCCGCCTCCTGCCGCGATGGTGGGTCAGCGATATGTCAGTGTGTACTAGCGATCCTCCTCCTATCTAGGATTTAACTGATGTTTCCTTACTAAAAGTATTTTTTTCATGTTTTTAAAGTGAATTGTAATTGTCTCGTTGTCAACAAATAGTTACTCAGCGATATCAAACTCGTGCCTCGAAGCTGTAGGAATCCAGCCCATTGGTCAAGATTTGAGGTGGAACCCAGCCCTTTCTAAACTAAAATAACACCAACAGCAGCCACACAACAGCTTCACAACTGGTGGAAGCGGTACCGGGCCCAACCCGAGAAGATGGGAACTACAAACGGTCATTCTTCCATGACCAAAGATGCCCGCCATGACAACTGCCCAATATGTCTCGATACAATTGGAGACAAGAAAACTTTAAAATGTCGACATTATTTTTGCACTGAATGTATCGACTCGGTGTTCAGGTATAAACCCGCCTGCCCAATATGCAATACTTTCTATGGTATTCATCATGGAACACAACCGCAAGGCACCATGACGGTGACGCGGGGCAGGCAATGTTTACCTGGCTTTGACAACTGCGGAAGTATCGCTATTGAATACAGATTTCCAGCAGGCATTCAGGGGGTGAGTTTGAAAGGGACTATCTGTCATGCTAATGTTGGTTCTTGGATTAAACAAATCCTTCCTTGTGGTTAAGACGCTACCATCTAAACAAAAGTCTAAAAAATATGAAATAAATAAATAAATCCGAAGGGCCTTTTAAGGAAATAGAGTGTTGAGCACCCCCCAGTGACACACGTCACATAGGCTACTGTACACAGTTTGCGTCAGCAGACAGCTTACCCTGGGAAAGTATTGCACCCTGGGATCTCAGGGTCATATATAGCCAACAAATAATAAAATAAAATATGCAAATGAAAAAAAGTGCCTTAATAGGCAACCCTCAATAACAACCCTCTACCGAGCGAAAATACATGCATAATAATAACAACCAACACAGCATGAAACTGCCACTCTTCAGCTGTTTGCCTTTGGCCTTTTCACAGCCTGAGCATCCAAACCCTGGAGCCAGGTATGGCAGCACATCTCGAACGGCGTTCCTGCCTGACTGTGAGGAGGGCCAGAAGGTCCTCCGGCTGCTACAAGTAGCCTTCGACCGGAGGCTCGTCTTCACCATCGGACAGTCTGCCACCACCGGCCTCGACAACGTCATCACCTGGAACGACGTCCACCACAAGACCAGCATGGGAGGGGGTCCCCAGAGGTATGGGCGGAGGAGCTATTCCACCTTCACAATCAATGCGTGTGACACTTGTGGGGATTGTGTACCCTCAACCTGAGAGAATGAGGGATGCCCCGGCCGATGGTGAACACTGGACACCGTTGCAATATTGGTTTATTGTGTTAAAATGTGCGATCTCAGTACCAGTCGGTGACGGGGAAATGGTCCATATTAGCTGCCCACATTTTGGGATATTTCATTGAAAAACAAGTGTGTATTATAAAACACCAATTATGATTGTGATGTTGCTTTAAGGGGCTTTGTTTTCTCAACTATTGCTCTTGTTGCATCACCTGACTTTGCAGATTTGGCTATCCAGACCCGGAGTACCTGTCCAGGGTTCAGCTGGAGCTCCAGCTTAAAGGGGTGACGGAGGATGACTAAGACCCACCGCATCCCCGCATTCAGGACCGTTCGTAGAATATAATATACTGTATTATCTATCTATCTATCTATCTATCTATCTATCTATCTATCTATCTATCTATCTATCTATCTATCTATCTATCTATCTATCTATCTATCTACATAATCAGTGTTGAACAAAATGTACAAACAAATATAATGTTCCGTTTATATTGAAAACGTGATACCATTGGCTCTCTTTCATCGTTACTAGATAGGGTAAATGTTATTTTAGCTGCACATTTAAACCCTGGCATTTTTTTTATTTGACCACAAGAGGTCGCTGTACTCTTAAATACTGACCGTTACAGCGGCGGCTAAATATGAAGCAACGCCATCGCCTCTGTCTCAGGATCCCCTCCCCATCGCTCATATCCCAAAGTCGGTAAGAGGAGCAGAGCATCAGCTACAGACGATGAGTCATGTTTTAGGGTTCTCAGGGCAACTTTAGCCGCAGCAGCTACATCGGAGCTGACACGGTTAACACAGCCTTCGTTCATTTCAATTTAAATCTTTTGTGCAAAATTGTATATAAAACATTTATATGTGAGCTCAACAGATGTTATAAAGATCTCGACCATACGTAAAATGTATACCCAAACATAGTATGCAATTGTTAAGTTTCCTTTAATAAGTAGCAAACTGATAAATTAAACACCCGATACATAGATATGCTTTGTTGAAGTATTTGTGATCTCTTATTTCTCATAGAACTTTCTCTCTCACTAACCAGCCCTCAGAGACTGCAGCACTCCATTTCAGTTCTATCCAGCCTATGTGTTTGTGTGTTTCTTTTTTCTTCTTATCATTAATGTTATAAAGTGAGTGTATATTGACCAGAGTGTGTGTGTGTGTGTGTGTGTGTGTGTGTGTGTGTGTGTGTGTGTGTGTGTGTGTGTGTGTGTGTGTGTGTGTGTGTGTGTGTGTGTGTGTGTGTGTGTGTGTGTGTGTGTGTAGAGAGAGTGTGTGTATGTATTTGTGACAGTGGCTTGGCCTCTTTAGAACTCTCCGCTGTGGTGCTGGGGGGTATCTCTGTGTCCCAGGATCTCATCGGCATCTGGTGCTCTCAGAGCAGGACAGGGTCCATCTGGTCAGCCCCCCCCCCTCCATCCCTGCCTCCATCCCTCCCTCAATCCCTCCATTTCTGCCCCACCACCGCCCCCACCCCCTTAAATCCTTCCACTCTATTCACCGGCCAATTCGTTAACTTTTTTTGTACTTTTGTCAATGTATATTCATGTTTGTGTGTGTGTGTGTGTGTGTGTGTGTGTGTGTGTGTGTGTGTGTGTGTGTGTGTGTGTGTGTGTGTGTGTGTGTGTGTGTGTGTGTGTGTGTGTGTGTGTGTGTGTGTAAGTGTGTGTGAATATGCGTCCCTATTTCTGTAGTGGCCATCTGCTGCTGTGCTGTGTGAATGGGTGAATGGAGGAGAGAGTGTGTGGGGCATCAACAGAATCGCTGGTGTTATCCTCTATTTGGCTTTGGTATCTGTGTAAACCCAACACAATTATAGCCACACTTTCATATGCGTACATTTTGGGGGGATTGGGGGGAGAGAGAGAGAGAGAGAGAGAGAGAGAGAGAGAGAGAGAGAGAGAGAGAGAGTTAACAAAATATACAGACAGCAACCACAGAGCACAATAAGCACTGCAAAAATCTGCCTTCAACACACACACACACACACACACACACACACACACACACACACACACACACACACACACACACACACACAGGGTCTTTCACCAATAGTGTCAGGCGATGTATTTCCATTACCCATCCGTCCATGCGTTTGCCTCTATTCATGCAGTTTGTCTCTACCCAACCTCCTTCCCCTCCAAATCATAATTCCCACAATGCATTTCAATGGCTTATCTCATTAAAGCCCCAGTGCATATGTTTTTGGTTCGCCACTCTCGCCACCCGGCCAGTGGCAGTGCAGTCTCAAGAGTTTGTTCCATTAAAGCTCCATAAGGGGGGGGTCGATTTGTGCAACTCCCTGCCCTTCTTTCCTCACAGGCATCATCCCCTGCGCTGACATCCATCTGGGCTGGAACCTGCAATGTATCCAGCATGATAAATGTGTATATAATGATTATTTAGAGTATCGTGGGCGGAATAATCAGGCTTACATGTACAATTATTTTGACAGCCCTCTGTCTGCATGGGTGTGTGTGTGTGTGTGTGTGTGTGTGTGTGTGTGTGTGTGTGTGTGTGTGTGGGGGGGGGGGGGGGGGGGGTGATGATGACTACAAGGATGATGGGAGGATGATTCTGGATCAGCTCTCCTACTGAGGCATTCGGGCCTGGCTTGGCTGGTTTTCATGGTTTCTTCTGACCTACATTAGATTTTTGCCATTGAGTATGGTTGGTTTTTAAATTACCGCCATTACAGTTTTTCTCGATTGTATACACTCAAATTGAGCTATGCACACAACTCTGAACATTTGAAGCTCATGTATCAACTACAAGACTCCAGACTGCTAAACTCTAAGCATAATTCCACTGTTTTCACATTTTTGCTAAACTTTAAGCACAAATCTCATCATTTAGCACACTTGGTTCACCTGGATCACACTGGCCTTCAAAACGCAACAACTAATCACCAATAAGTCTAACTCACTTCTCACCTGTTCAAACTCAACTGGCCAAACACTTCAATCTTGTGTCAGAGCATAAAAGAGGACTCGTGAGCTCTGCTGTGTTGTAGATATGGTCCTTTGGCCTGATCAGGATTTGAGGTGGGATACATATACATGTAGATCTTTTTCACCTCATTGATATTCTTATTTCTATTTTTTGTTGGCCTATGAAAAGCTTTTTATGCAGTCAGTTCAGCTGAACTTTTTACTGTATCACAATAAATGTTATCAGTGCAATTACTGTAATGTAATTTATCAAAATAGGTAACATTGATGTATTGAAAGAACAATTTTGCAGCATCAACTATGTGTACAGTATGACTCTGGACTATTTGTACCACCTAATTGCAACTTTAAAAAAGAAAGCTATTTCTAAACAATTGTATACATCGGAATATGTAACATGGCCTCATAAAGCCAAAACATATGTAAATAGTATTTTGATGGAAGTGTTTTGAATTGATCACACCATTGGTTAATTTATGCTCTCTAAGAGATATTCATTTGATTGCTGTGTTTACTGTTTGGTGGAAAAAAACAGTTTTGAGAAGCATTTGTGTAGTTTTGACAAAATGATTCACTCTTCTCAGGTTTGTGTTAAGAGTTTTGAGAAATTGAGCTATAGTTTCAGAAAACGTATTGAAGCAATTGAGAAAAACTGTAAGATGGAGGTGTTATGTGTATTTTGTTGAGGAGAGCATTTTTTAGAACAGGAGAGTGGCCCACCGAGGGAGAACAGAAGATGCATAATGGTTGGTTCTCTGTGCTGAGTAGCACTTGAGTGACAGCCCAGGGACAATGCAGGCCAACACACACATAGATTTGATATTTGAAATACATCCAGGAGGATGGTGTCATCATGTGATCTGGCTGCAGGGACAAATTGGAGAGTGTACAGTGTGGGTGTGTGTGTGTGTCTGTCCGTGTGTGTGTGTGTGATTGCGTGGGTGAATATGTGTGGGTCCGTGTGTTTTGGGGTATTTGCTTGTGTGTGTGTGTGTTTTTCGGTCCCTGTGTGTGGGTGGGGTGTTTTTTTGAGGGCATGTGTGTGTGTTTGTATGTGTGTGTGTGTGTATATATAATCTACAGCAGTCCTTGCCACCTCTCCCCACTGTGCTCTTCAATTAGAGCGTCTCAGGCTGTGGGGAAAGTCCTCGATACACAGTCTGCCCACTGCAGCTCACCCCCTCTCTCTCCCTTGCTCTGCCTGGTCATGGATCTCGCTGTCTGCTCGGTGCAGGGAGTGCAGCCGTCCCCTGCCTTCCCTGTAATGAGCCCCAGCCAACGACTGCAGGTGGAATTATATCGGTTGCTGGGGATCCCATCTTAAATTCCTAATACTTCTCTACACGCTCCGAGTGTAGAAGACAAATAAAGCTCTGGTTGAGTCTTGCTTGTAAGTCACCCCATAGAGTTGAGAACAAAAGATCTAACCTCTGGTGTTTTATCTGCTTGTTGAATAATGGGCCCAGTGGAGCCCTGTGGAGGCATCGCATCTCCAAACAATATCTCTCTGTTTCAACCCTCTCCTCCTCGCCTCTCCTCCTCCTCTCTGCGCCTCCGATACACTCCTGTCTGCTCTACCTTCATTACCTGCTCCTCCTTTACACCTCTCCTCCTCCTCCCTGCTCCTCCTATTCACTCCTCTCTGCTCCTCTTCATTACCAGCTCCTGCTCCAGTCCTCTCCTCCTCCTCTCTGCTCCTCCCCCAGTCCTCTCCTCCTCCTCCCGGCTCCTCCTATTCACTCCTCTTTGCTCCTGCTCCAGTCGTCTCCTCCTATTTGCTCCTCCCATACGCTCCTCTCTTCTCTTCTTCCATTACCTGCTCTTCCTTCCGTCCCGTCCTCCTCCGCTCTGCCCCTTCCCTTAGTGCTCTCCTCCTCCTCTTTGCTCCTCCTTCAGTCGTCTCCTCCTATTCACTCCTCTCTGCTCCTCCTTCAGTCCTGTCCTCCTCCTGTCCGCTCCTCCCCCAGTCCTCTCCTCCTCCTCTCTGCTCCTCCTATTCACTCCTCTCTGCTCCTCCTTCAGTCGTCGCCTCCTCTCTGCTCCTCCTCCTCTCTGGTGGAGTGCCACCGGCTGTTTGCTGAGCAGCAGCAGCTCGTGGTGAAGGTGTCTGTGTGGGTGCTCTGTGGGTTCTGTGTTCTACTTGTTTTTTTGTGTCCTTGACTTCTTCTCTGTTTACACAGTGTACACAAATAGGGAAGAAAAGAGACATGTTGATGAGTGTACGGTGTTTATTAATAATAATTTCGGGATGTATCTATATTTATATCTTTATATCTATATCTATCTATATCTATCTATATAGATGGAGGAAGCGATAAAAAAGCATATATTCTTATTAGCAGACCTTTAAGTTCTAGTTTCTCACACCCAGAAACCTGGATCCTGCTGTCAAGAGCCTGATGTGTTTTGTATTGGAAATGCATCGTTTGCTGCATTTGAATCCCGAAACGTCAACCCCTACATAGAGATAGCCGCACCATGTGTCAAGTAACTGCAAATGTACTTTACTAAGATGGTATCAGTTTAGATATACACAACATTGAGAAATTGGCATTGAGGGTGCCTTCTGCAAATGACAACTTCCATCAACTTTAGCATGTATTCTCTTAAAAAACAAACCAAGTAAAAGGACTAGATAAAACTCTAAAATGTTGTGTATTCGATGAAAGAAAAAAATACCTCCAACACTGTAACTCTTCTAGCTCTGGAAATAGCTTTTGTTGCAGCAACATGTGCTATAAGTTATTATGCCAAGGTGTAGGATGGAGGAACAAAGCTTGTGGTACCACTGATAGAGTGTGGGTTTGTGGTTTGACTAAGGCTCCAACAAACATTGTCCAATGTAGAAAACCTTCATAGGCTCCTCTAGTTGTTCTATTTTAAATGCAGGCTTATAATACAATATTAAGTGCATTTGATGCGTACAATTTGAACAGGAATCTCTCTTCTCTTGTAAGACACAAATACATAAACTGTTTTGGGTTATTCGTCATCCAAGTTGATGTTGTTTAGGTATTGTAAGTATTTTATAGACTACATTTCCCAGTGCAGTTCCTGTAGCATGTCAGAATCAGTAATATGCACAAGGGGAGTGAGAGGGTGGGTTGCGGTGGATGGGTTAAGTTATGTTGGGATGATTACTATACGATCACATGATGGCACTTCTTCCTCGCCTACCAAACTTTAGGTTGGGGAGGGGTCCATTTGCAACGTGTGGAGCCACTTTGATGATGTCAGGTGTTTCAAATGTATTTCCAGATAAATGGAATGATTTTAGCCAGGAATGATGCATTTAGAAATCGATTTGAGTCAATTAACGAAACATGCAGATACCTTTCTGATCTCTCTCTCTCTCTCTCTCTCTCTCTCTCTCTCTCTCTCTCTCTTACACTCACTCACACACACACGCACACACACACAGACACACCCACACACACACACACACACACACACACACACACACACACACACACACACACACACACACACACACACACACACACACACACACACACACACACTCTTACATTCCTTCACATTTCCTTCATACATTTCTACCACGACTATGACCTTAGCTTCTCACAACCTCCTCCATATTTCCCCTAGATGGAGTACCACAACATATCCGGTTGATTTGCACAGCAAAGGGTTAAACTCTTCACCCACAGCCAGAGTGATCCCACTCTAAGCTGCGGCTAAAAGAGGAAGACGTGTGTCCGAACATCACGCAGCAGCAGACTCCCATGCAGCCCCCGCCTTCGTCGTCGCCTCTGTAATCTGTGTGCGAGATCCCTCAACACTGGAGTGGGGGGGGACGCGATGGGAAATACGACCGCTCATCACACGCCTAGGTCTGTCCCCGTGATGCGGTCGTCATGACAACCAACCAACCGCTGCTGCAGCAGTGAACACGTCAAGTGGGTTGGAGCCCCCCCCCCCCCAAAAACAATTTTCTTCATTAATAAATCATTATATTGATACCCTAGCATAGAGTCGGCGCCCGTTTAGGCGGATAACAAGCGTGACCACGGCAACCCCTTCCCCCTCTGAGCGGGGCGCCGGGTCCCTGGGCTCCTGGGCTGAAGCCGGGCTCGGTGCGGCGGCATCTCTGTGAGGAACCAGACCGGGGCGAGCCGTCTGACCACGAGGACCAAGAAGACCCTCTATCTCTTTCTAATGCAGTTCTTATGTAATCTGCTACGGCTCCATGCTTCACTACACCCCCTCCATCACACCCCCCTTCACACCCCCCCCCCCCCCATGTGTTAGAGTACAACCATGAACATCCTTCATACTGGGCATATTCCAGTATGAGTGCTACGTCTTTACGGCTGTAGTGTCACTATGGATCTATGTCGCTGCTCAACTCACTGGTTCCCTCTTTAATACGCTCTCTTCTACTCTTCGACACCCGGCGCGGCGGCGCCCGCTCCGCCCAGTAGCCTCACTGACATCATTCACTACCACCTTATAAATGTCTCTAGTGCATCCCTTTTCCGTTATGGCCTGCCTAAACTCCAGCTGAAATGCAATATTAAATAGGGCATACGGAAAAATACATGAGGTCCATGGGGTCTCCTAATACACCTCCATGATTTCACCTCCACTGTCCCATCGCCTCCTTCTTTCATCGCCCTCCCCTCCCCTGCATTGTCTCTCCCTCTCTCTCTCTTTCTCCCCCTCCTCTCTCTCTCTCTCTCTCTCTCTCTCTCTCTCTCTCCCTCTCTCCCCCCCCTCTCTCTCTCTCTCTGTCTCTGTCTCTGTCTCTCTCTCTCTCTCTCTCTCTCTCTCTCTCTCTCTCATTCTCTCTCTCTCTTTCTCCCCCTCCTCTCTCTCTCTCTCTCTCTCTCCCTCTCTCC
>NC_082382.1:17753612-17771009 GCF_031168955.1 Gadus macrocephalus
TCTACATACATAAAAGGTACGATATTGCTTCTCGAGCAAGTTTAAATTATTGAGCATCAAAGATTATGTCCACGTTATTATAAAAACAAGTTATAACAGCAATCACATGGACACTCATTCAATTAATTTCACAAAGCAATGAAAGACTTACTAATTAAATGATATGCAAATCCCAGCTTTACACAGTGGTACTGTGTGCAGGCCAAGAGCGTGACTGGGGAAGTGGAATTAATCCACTTTCCAGCGAAATCAAACACTCTCCAGCATTCCCTTCTGCCGTTTAAAACGCCATGTCTAGCCCCAGAAGCACAGCGATGCTCAGTTCATGAGTAACCACGACAAACGGCAGAGGGGTCTCCCTCCGTGGTGGGCAGAGTGAACCAGTGTGAACAGTGTCTGGGCCCATGCCCCCATGCCAGTTCTCCTCAACTGTCTGCGGGGCCCCGAGGTACAAGCCACGCATGATAGAGCAATTCAACTCTGCACGCCTGGCCAGATGTTGGCCTCATTTAGCACGTCTGTCTGGCGTATCAGTGCTATTTGCACATCCTCGTGCCCTGTGTGTCTGGGCGCCTTCTCTATCCACTCTGTTTCGTCACGGCAGGATGCTGCAGGAAGATCCACGCTGTAACAGACTCGCCTGTGGTTCTAATGGGGCTCCCCGAGAGGGAATGTTTTCCTCAGTGTGTACAATAAAGTGTATTTTAGGGTGCCGTGCAGATTTGGAGGTATTGTCTTGCGTTCGTATCAGCCAAATCCCATCATGTCTTATGTCATTCACTATTAGATTGGAACCATTTGCAACCCCCGGCTACACAAAAATAAAGAAAAAAAACAAAGAAAACCTAATTTGCATGGACTGCACTTCAGCGCCCAATAAGATGATCCACCCAAACCTCTGGAGACACAGGGTGGGTGCTCCAGGTCCCTGCTTACTAAGCAGGCTGTAGACACACATACACACACACACACACACACATTCACACACATACACACACATACACACACACACACACACACACACTGCTTAATGCCTGCAACACTGTGTGTTGCAGGCATTAAGCAATGGTCTGAGCCCAGAGGGGCCACGCATGGAGTGCTTCATGCAAGACTTCATGGCCTGGTTGGACCGATGGCACAGGCCCCGGCATCTGTCCAGTCCAGGTTTAGAGACTTTGCAGCTGGAACCAGCCACAGCTCACACACCTCACCAGATGTGTGAGGTGGGGTCGAAGGAGACCCAGCTGAGGGAGAGGTGACAGATTGCCACCAAAGACCTGCTGCAGGGTGCCAGGGTGTCGAGCTCTGCCAAGTGGACGGCGGGCCTGCCCTCACGGACTGCAGACAGCAGGGATATGAGGAGAGAGAGGCAGGGAACGCACTGGTTGTTGCTTTGGATGTTTGGTGGTTTGGTGTTTTGGTTGTTAATGCATGTATTTTTTCCTTGTTTTCATTCTGAATTTGTTAATACATTGTTGAAATTCCCATTCCATTCTATATGGAGAATTTAATTGAATTGACTTGAAGTACACTTTGAAAATGCTCTTTGAACTTAACTTGTTTTACTTGAACATAGTGGTTGACTATGTTAAACCCTAAAACGAAACACCTCTCCATTAGGGATAGAGGATGCAGTGTTTATTGGTTAATCAGTGCACCCCTTCATGCAGTGCAGTGGCAGGCTCCTTAACTCAGGAGAGCCTTTAGCTCTGAAGAGCCTGTCTGAAGGAGATCAAGTTCATGGTCGTGTGTGACAGTGATTGGAGCCCAGGGGAGGACCTGTTGCCCAGCCTACATGTGACCTTGTGAAAAGCAGCTTAAACTACAGTGGCCCCTTCAGGCTTTTGAGAATGGATGTACACACAGGAAGGCGCCGTAACTCCTGCAGCGCTGATGCAACCGGCTCAGGATTGGAGACACATGTTTCTCTTTGATCAGTGCTCTTTCATCTTTTTCATTGAGAGTGAAAACATATTGCAAAGGTGTGAAAGGCGCAATAACACATGGGTATTACTTGGACTTTGTTTTAGATTTTTCTTTTGTGCTCAATTATATTTTCTGTATGTTGACCGCTAGACCTCCTTTCATGTCTGTGAGAAACAGCCTCTCGCTTTCAAGCTAATCGAATTGGCAATATTTTGCCCATAAAAATGATGGGTTGGCTGGATTGCGTGGCTGTAAACAAGACTGATTGAGGATTTTAGTGTTGTTCCAACCTAAATGAGGAGGATGAACAGCCAACACCCACAGACAAATGAATTGGTTCCGCTGGCCATATGGTCTATGATGAAAGCAAGTCAATAAATGAACAACCCGTGACAATAGTGCCGAACAGGGCAAGCTTTATTAAACACTGCAAAAAAAAAAAAGAGAGAAGAAGAAAAAGATCCAGTCGAATGTCCAAAATAGAATTTCAATGAAAGAACATATCAACCAAACAATGAAAAGGCAAAAAATAGCTATCAAATAAATATTCACATCAACATTTCCTCTTCCACAATTGGAATCATGTGACATTCTTAAAGATGTCTTACAAAGATTATAAAACAAGATACGGTATGTACAATCATACAAGTTTAATAGGACATGCTTAGGAGTTTGACTGCACCATTGTACCACACACTGACTACAACATAAAAGCTGCATATTAACTGACATGGTCCAAGAGCTGCCCGGTCCCCTGCAGTAGGCCTGCGCCCGACGAAAGCTTGCCAACCCGAAGAACGGAAGAAAATAATGTTGTTGTTTTTTTGTTTCAAAGCAGGCAATAAAAGCATAAGGGATGCTGTACTGGATGTGGATAGGTCTGCTTGTTAGCCAACGTTTTTTTAACCCTTAAAGTGTATTTATTATCTGCACGACCAACCCCAAAGAGCTGGTCTCTGTTCCCCCTATGCTGAATGGGTTGCTAGGCAATGCAAAGGAATTTGGTTTGTGACCGTGGCCTGAAAGCCTTTGTGCAAATCAGCACTTTTTCTCTCCTTCTGTGTGCCAGGGGGCAGAATGCAGCTGCACTGCCACACTCCAGCATCTCAGACACGCTGAGAAACAGCAACACCTGGACTCATGTCAAGCTTCTTTTTCTTTCTTTTTTTTTTTAAATACAACAGTATAAACAAAAGTAAACCGAGAAACGAACAATGGAAAAATAGCTTTCTTTTGACAGGGCCAGCCTGTGCATTTTTGTTGATTTCTTGTTCTACTGTGACCCCCCAAGATTTCCTTGCTCCCTTTCTCACTAGCCCTTTTCGCACGTTGATTGTTAGACTTCTGACAACAGTCTCCAAAGTAAGGTCCTAATCCAAGGAGCCATCTGCCGTTATCATGGCCTTCGAGCCATCCAGACCACAAAACAAAACAGAAAAAACCTAATCCGGGTCTAATTGACGCCTCAACACCTTCTTAATCATGATTAAGTAAAAAGAACAGCAAATTCTAGCATCTTCAAATCAAGTCACATTGTTCACCAGTACTCACAAAGTCAGATCTATTTCATGGCACATAACATGGTCTTGGTTGACTCTACTCACCAGCGGCTACTAACAGGAAGAAGAGAACGAGGCAAACACAGATTAGCAGCTTCTTTGTACAGCGGAGATGGGTGTGTGGTGATGGGGTCGTCGTTGTTTCAGCGCTGTCGCGTGATGAGGTTATCACAAAGCTGCATCGTTATTGCCGCACGGGTTACTTTGCATCACAAGCACTTAAATCGTTTATTGCTTTATGGTTAGAAGCATAGGGATCAATGCCACACACACGCACGTATGCAACCATGAAGCTCAAGATTTAAGATCGTAAATGGGTTCAGACTTCCTTCCGGGTCACCCATAGTGCTGCTCATGGACGTCGGATCGATGAACTCGCTATCGATTGATCGACTCATTTAAAGGACCCCTCTTGGAAGAGGGGTCTGGAGTGCTACATTGGATTGTTAAAAAAAGAAAGAAAAAAATATAAGAAATCCACAGGCATATTTGTCAAAACATCTGAATGAGTATCATAACACAAGATGTGAAAGGCATCTTTTTTTAAAACTGCATACAACTGGAGCACTGTTGATGGGTCAAAGTACCAACAGCACAATGCTACAAGTCCTTTTTGTTTGAAATGTGTTAAACTGGGAAGCAGATTTTAATCATTGTTTGACATCGGTCTGGTTTAAGAGTCGTACCTTGGACCTATACTTTTTTAGAGGTCTCATAGGACTAAGACTGGGAAAGTTAATGACAACAAGGGACAGCTTGGCTTCGAACACCTCTTTCCCATTCGGCAAAATAAACCAACAACAAAAGCATTAATCCTCCTCAACTCTAAAACCCACTTTGTCCCTCTTCCCTAGCGCATGCTATTTAAAAAGTCAAGCTTGCAAGGTACCTAGCAAGCAAGCTAGCTTCCTCCTCCTTTCTCAAGCCCCCAACACAAAGAAACAAAACGATCCGGTTACTTTGAGCGCGTGTCTTTCTCTTTAATCATCCGATACATATCAACCATATTCAACGTGGCTATTTACCCCCCCGCTCCTCCCCCAGGAGGTGGTGGTCGGCAGGTCTCTCTGGAGCCACCCAGCGCCCCAGTGCCCCAGTCATCCGTCCGGGGTCACGTCTCGTCTACAGGACGTGTGTGGGGTACCCGTCAGCCCACCATAATAGCACTCATCCTCATATCCCTGCTCCCATCACGCAGACAATGAGACATGGAATAGCTCTTTATCTAATAGCTCCCTCCCTGGGAAACATCCCATAATCACCCCCTCACCCTTCCCCCTCCTCCTCCTCCTCATCACCGACCCATGTGTGTGTGTGTGTGTGTGTGTGTGTGTGTGTCATTGCAGAGCTATTTCCGGAACACAGGTGATCTACGCCCCATCTCAGCACATAGGGGCACGGTTCGGAGGATACTAATGATTTTTCAAATGCCCGGTGTTCATGCTAGACTTGTTTTATAGTGTTTGGAGAGGATAATTCTTAGCTGGTCAGAGAGCGATGCATTATTATTCTACGTTTTTTTTTTTCTTTTACGTCACAAGATTTAACATCGCGCGCCGCACGTTTCCCAAAAGCTGGGGCCTGGAGATAGCGGAACCGTATCGAGGCCACGCCCACGTGGCTGTGTACCGCTTACGGTTGATAAAAAAAAAAGTAAATAAATAAAAGAAAATCATAGCTTGAGGATGTCCAACCTTGATTGATGTCAATATCAAAAGCAAGATAAGAGTAGAGGGGAAAAGAAACGATGGATGTGCACAGCTGGACAGTTCAGAGCGGTGGACCGCGGCGGCGCGTCCATCACTGCTAAGATGTCGGTCGCTTCCCGGGAGGGGGGGGGGGCGGGGGAGGGGAGGTTTCAGCAGGGAGCCGTGTTTCCCCGGTGAAGCCATCGCTCCCCCCCCCTCTTCCCCAGCCCCCCCGCCCAGCCCGACATCCCCTAGACCCAAAGAGGCGAGAGAGGCGGGGGGGAGGGGGGGAAGAAGGGGCCGGAAGCAGGGAGAGGACAACCGCGAGGGTCTCTCCCCCCAGCCCCTCACATGACGGAGCAGCTCTTGGCCTTCTCCTTCTTGAAGTTGGAGGTGAGCAGGTCGGACTTGCTGGGGAGGTGGAGCAGTCTCTTGGAGAGGCGTCGGGTGGGGCTGGACTTGGGCAGGGGCTGCAGCTTGTTGATGCAGGCCAGCGCCGCCGTGCGGAACACGCTGTGGATGCTCTTCTCCGAGGTGAAGGCGGAGCACTCCAGGTAGGCCTCCGCACCCAGCTGCTTGGCCATGGCCGAGCCCTGGTCCCAGCACACAGAGAGAGAGACAGTCAGTAGGGTCCAGCCGGATGGGTTGACACTGCGCTGTGCAGCCTTTCTACTGTTCATATGACAGATTTTATTTTTTTAGTTTTTTTGCATTTATACACACTGATACAATTTTATTCAGAATTTTTATTTATTTTTTCTCTTAAACATTTATACACACTTTTGTTCATATTTAAAGTTTGTATAATCTATTGTACGCGTTCTTATTTATTTAAATGTATAAAACATTGAAATAAACATTCTTGTGTTGATTCGGTCGTTGGTAGACTGGGTAGCCCCGCCCATTCTGCCGGCGATTTGAGTTCGCCCTGCACAAGGGTCTGGAGAAGAGCAATATATTTCTTTCTGCTTCAGATACGTTTTTGCGGGAGCCAATCACCAAGGTGGATTTTCCCCTTGGCGCGCTATTGGCTGGTTTAACACAATGACATCAAGCAACCAATCGCGTACAGAGTAATTTGAACCTGTTGATCACGCCTCTTGTGCTGAAGAAAATTACAGCAGCTTCCCCAGACCAAGGTTCAATCTACGATTGATCTTGGTCTGGCAATAGCCAGACTAGGTTGTTGGTAGATGGGTTTTATTCATTGATGGCCATATTCCATAATGCATGCAATCAATATATGTTAAATTGTTAATATATATGTTAAATACATTGTCAATGTAAAACACATGTGGTCCTGAGAAGGTATTGCTCTCTGACCTGCTCGTGAGTGATGGGGGTCTGCTTCTGATTGGACAGCTCCATCAGCGTGCACACGTCTGTACGCAGGTCGGTCTTGCAGCCAATGAGAAGGATGCGTGTGCTGGGGCAGAAGTCCAGGATCTCGGTCTTCCACTGTTGACCCAGAACATGATGACATCAGTGGGTTTCTCATGCTAGCATGCTGACAATCATTGGATCCTCTATAGATCAAAATAGATTTGAAAACCTTCTGCCTCTTAAGACTATAAAGTAGTTACTATTTGAGTATTTACTATTCAGTCGTTATTCAGACGCCTTCATCAAAAAGTGACCGAGCGTGATTTCAGCTACAGGCCTACAGTCTTAAGCGGGCAGTTAACCAGTTAGGCACCTTACTGAACATCGCCTACTGGTAGACTGTGGACATTGAGGCTGGAACCCAGTGTCTTCTGGCTGGGAGCCACGCCCTAACCACCTCACCATCCCTACAAATCATCCGTGATCACCACAGTCTTGCCAGACCAATCGGATATCAACTAAATTTATCTTTAAATAAAACAAAGACTTAAAATCAGGTATAATAATAGAATGATAGAATAATGAGCTCCAGCAGAGAGAGGAGGTGAGTTCACCATGAAGTGAGTCTCCAGGCCTTACCTTCTTCAAACCGCTGTCGACAGTGTCTGGGCGGCTGATGTCAAAGCAGAGCAGCACGGCGTCGGAGTCACTGTAGCAGAGGGGCCTCACGTTGTCGTAGTACGGGGAACCTTTGGTGGGACGAGAGGAGGGGAAATAGATTACAGCTCACTATAACCACCTCACTCACGCATCTCCTTATAGCTCTTATAACCAGATATCTATTTGACTTGCTATTTCACTCCATGTGTCTCATGATAGCGAGAGAGTGAGTGAGTGAGTGAGTGAGTGAGTGAGTGAGTGAGTGAGTGAGTGAGTGAGTGAGTGAGTGAGTGAGAGATATAGAGAAAGAACGAGCGAGCAAGCGAAAGAGAGAGAGAAAGCTATCGCACTAAATGTCTAATCTTCTAATCGTCATAGATTGTTTTTAATTAAGCCTTTGTGACGTGATTATCGGCATGAGTCTTGCACTAGGAGATGAAACACTGTGTGCCGTTATTTATTTTTCATATATTTATTGTTTACTTGGAATTTAAGAGACTTTGTCCAGAAGTGAGCCGAGGGAGAGAGGGAGAGGGAGAGGGAAAGGGAGAGCGAGAGACAGACAGACAAACAGACAGACAGAGGGAGAGAGAGATGTGGAGGAGGAGTGGGTACACATAAAGAACACTGAGGCAGGGATTATGTGTTGATAGGCATCACATCTCAGTCTAAGCCATAGTAATGTGCTTCCCCTGCTCCTCCATCCGCTATCAGCATCACAGATATTGGCGGGTGGATGTGAGGGGATATGGGGGTATGGATCCTCCTCGCTCTTCTCCAGCGGTAGATTACACAAGTGGAAGAGTGGGACTCGGGGCAGGCAGGCGCTCCCACCCATGTTTAGAATCCTTAAGTAAGCTAACCTCCCCCCCCCCCCCCCCGCCTCACACACACACACACACACACACACACACACACACACACACACACACACACACACACACACACACACACACACACACACACACACACACACACACACACACACACACACACACACACACACACACACAAAGTCCTCTGCGCTGCGCAGTGGTCCCTCTGTTTCCACAGCAACAGACTTGGAATCCACCATCTGCATCAAGCATTCCTCCCACCCCTCCATAAAGGCGGGCTTTAACTGCCAATCAATCATTTTACACTGCAAGCTGCCCACCCACCTACTGCCCAGGACATTCCTCTTCTGGGTGACGCGGTGGTGCACCGGGGACACGCACCCCATCGCTAACACAGAGCCATTACAGCATTCTGCAGACACACACGGAACCACACACACAGGCACAAAAACATAGACACATGCACAAACACACGCACACTCACAAACAAACATGTAGACACATGCAGACACACACACACACACACACACACACACACACACACACACACACACACACACACAAACACGGAGACACAAGCACACACACACACACACACACACACACACACACACACACACACACACACACACCACATTTTGGAAGCATCTAGAGGTAATCTGTGTATCAGCGGCGATGAAAGGGGAAGGGGGTTCAATAGGATTAAGGTGTTTACTTTCCTCTGCATGTGAATGAGGATCCAATCTCCTCCTCACGGCTATGATCACATCAGCAGACACAGTAATCGCTCACTACAACACGATGCAACCTTCTCTTAATGGATCCAAAGTGCAAAAATGGAAAGAATTAAAACGTGAGAAAACAGGTCACAAGCCCATTGACGGACACAAAAAGAGCAGACACAAGAGCATGGCTGTGTGTGCATGCAGATCAGTTACATAAATACTTAACGATGTTCCACATTATCAAAGGGCAGAATTGAATTTGCCAGCTGCCCAGAGTTGTGCGAGGAATAATGACAAGCTGTGATGGAATTCCTCAGGGCCGCGTGCCCGGAAGAAAGTAAACTAAGATTGCCCGAGGAACCTCAAGGGCACACGTTCGCATCACCACACGTCTGGGCCTCCCTGTGCCTTTGAGCAAGGAGCTCCTTTTATACCCACGCTCGTCTGGAAGGAAGCAACAGATCAAAAACCAGCATTTCTAATTCCCATCTTCTAATCTGAAATGTTAAACCAACGCATCAGAACAGTTCACCACCAAACAGGAAATTCCATTAGAAATGGCATTGAGCCTCTGCAACCTTTTAACAACTTTGTCCATTTGTGAAATGCCAAGGGCATCTGATAAAGACGAACGTATTTCTTGTCCGGGAGGAATGAGACCAATTACTGCCACGGCGGCGACCTCTACGGCGACCGCGCGTGTCTTTACAACAAGGTTTCCAGCCGGGTCCTGGTAAAGATTAAAAGCCATCTGTGGCCTGTGTCTCCCACGCGGGGTAATGACAGGGCGGGGAAGCCGGGTGTGATTGTGCATTAAACTGTTGCTGATCTATGTGCACCGATCGATGAGACAGGCCCTACTGGGGTCCGAAGAGCCGTTTCAATTAGAGTTAGACAAATAAGTCACCGAGCCAATGAGGGGAGAAGACGATAGGGTCTTAGACGTTCTGAAAAGCTCTTGGAACAAAACAACAAAATTTCAGATAAAATATTTAAATTTCTTCCTTTAATGAAAAAATCTGCTCTTGGCAGCTGAGTCGATGTAAGTGTGAAGTTTGATTTGCATAATTTTGCACAGATAAAGTCGTACTATTACTATTGTGAAAATGATGCATGGGTCCTCCTACCGGCGCAACATTGTGCTCCTGCTCTTTCCATTGCACGTGCTGGGCAGCATTCACACACACAGCACGCAGCTAGCTTCTGACCCCCGGGAAAATAGCTGCCTCTATTGTGGTTATAAAACCCCAGCCACCGCGTTCCCCCGCTGGGCCACCACAAAAAGGCCCTTCCTCTGCCATTAATCCTTCACCCCCTGCTCCCTGACCCCACAGCGTAGCCCTGCTGCCCCACCTCGGCTCGGGGCCAGCATGGGGAGAAGAAAGGCAGGGAGCGAGGGCTGTAGGGAGGGAGGGATGTGTGGCGGTATGGAAGGACGGACGAAGGGAGCGATGGATGGATAGATAGACAGATGGAAGGGAAAAGTGGAGGGATGGCTGGAGGAATGGATAAAAAGATGGAGGGATGGGGTGGAGGGATGGATGGAGGATAGATCCTTTAATGGAGAGGGAGGAAGGATGGATAGATATGGATGAATGGCCCCCATGCTACCCCCAACCCTCCCTCCACTCTCAACCACATTCTTTTCATCTGCCCCCCTGCATGGCTACAGCAGATGGGCATTTTCTGAGGCATGAAACATGGAACATTGAACCTAACTAACTGGGGATTTGCAACAGAGGAATGAGAGGGAGTGTATGGGTGAATTCCCGGGGCTGAGCTCAGCTCCATCAGTCTGCATGATGATGCGACGCCCAGAGCAAAGCGTCGGGCTGGAAATTGGGCCAGAGTGAACGTACGCTTCACAGGCAGAGACGACAGACGTTGGTGTACAGGTGGGGGAGGGGATATAAAATATGTATAGGTATTTTCAAATATTATATATATATATATATATATATTTATATATAATATCCATGTTATGCATTTCTGCTTGCGGTCCAGATTTGAAGTGATCGTCATTGTCTCGTCCACATTTTGAAATAAATGTGCAAATAGAAACGCATGTAGATAGAGGAGACGTTGAAGAGGTGCTGTTCATTCATCTCCGGTTCGTTCATTGAGATTGAAGATAATGGACTGAGGGGGTGAATCACAGGTTCTGAATTGAGCTGTTGATGCTGTGGTTTTAGACATAGTAGGTCCTGCAGGTCCCACTAACATGAACTAGTGTTTCCCGTTTCCTGTTACCCTCGTTTCACACTGCCATGAGGCGTGAGACATTGTGATCTGATGGCCCCCCACAGGGCGACAGACAAGAGGCTGCCCGTTTCCTGAGCCTCCTGCACATCCTGCTCAGCATCATCACGGACATCATCATCATCACCATCATCATCACCACCAACATCATCATCCTCACCAACATCCTCACCAACATCATCATCATCACCAACATCACCTTCCTCAACTATGAAGTGTAACATTTCCATAACAGTGTTAGGACCAACACAGTTTTAATATTGTCTTAAAAACAGCATAAACCAGACTTTATTATTTCCCAATAAACCATTTGGCAATAAATGTTTTTCTCAGACCTAGACAAACCTATCCCTTGCATTTTCTGGACTCTAGTCAAAGACACTATTTTCCTAGCATGGCAATTAACTGTGATTTATGTCTTTGAAATATAGAGCCGATCTGTCAAAAAACAGCTAGAATGGCATCCATTTCCTTTTTTTTTTTTTTTACAAATATTAATATTAATACCTGTCAGGCCATTAAGGACCTTTGATGTATAGCCATGATAAATTAGCATTTCCCCCACAAATCTGATTAACACACAAAACAGATTGTTCCATAAGCCAAATTAGATGTTGGCGAATCAAAAGCAATGCGCCCTTGTGCATTTATCAAACAACTAACTAATCATAGTCCACACTCAAATGCAATGCCTATCACACCGCAAGGGCCATTCACGCTGGTATAAATCACCCCTTAACAACATAACAAGCTGAATTATTCACTATTCAAGATTGATGGCCATAGATTTATGATGTATGGCTCCCCCTCCTCCTCACCAGCTCCCCCTCCTCCTCTCCACCTCCTCCTTCTCATTCCCTCCTCCTCCTCCCTTACCTCTCCCCCTCCTCCTCCTCCTCCTCCCCCTCCCCCTTCTCCTCCCTTACCTCTCCCCCTCCTCCTCCTCCCCCTCCCCCTTCTCCTCCCTAACCTCTCCCCCTCCCCCTCCTCCTCCCTTACCTCTCCCCCTCCTCCTCCTCCCTAACCTCTCCCCCTCCCTCTCCTCCTCCTCCTCCTCCTCCCTAACCTCTCCCCCTCCCTCTCCTCCTCCTCCTCCTCCTCCTCCTCCTCCTCCTCCTCCCTAACCTCTCCCCCTCCCTCTCCTCCTCCTCCTCCTCCCCCTCCTCCTCCTCCCTTACCTCTCCCCCTCTCCCTCCTCCTCCCTTACCTCTCCCCCTCCTCCTCCTCCCTAACCTCTCCCCCTCCTCCTCCTCCCTAACCTCTCCCCCTCCCTCTCCTCCTCCTCCTCCTCCCCCTCCTCCTCCTCCTCCTCCTCCTCCTCCCTAACCTCTCCCCCTCCCTCTCCTCCTCCTCCCCCTCCTCCTCCCCCTCCTCCTCCTCCTCCTCCCTAACCTCTCCCCCTCCTCCTCCTCCTCCCCCTCCCTCTCCTCCTCCTCCTCCTCCTCCTCCCCCTCCTCCTCCTCCTCCTCCTCCCTTGCAGGTAGATTGTAGGGCAGGGTCTGATTAAAAGAGGTGGATTGATTTTGCGCCGTACATCCTTGGCGGGCCGGTGGAGAGACGGAGCCGTCTAGTGCAGAGGAGGAGGGGAGCGCCGAGGATCGGGTGGGTTCCAATCGATGGAGAGGAGCTGGGATAATGAGGAGCCCCTCCCGCTCCTCTCGGGGACCACCAGGGGGCCACAGCCTCGCGCAATCAGAACCAGTTAAGGGAGGGAAGGAGGGAAGGGAAGAGGCAGATTGCTGGGAACGTGGGCTAATTTATACTTTTGGTTTTTCACATTTTGGTTTGGCGTTTATCCTCAAGAAAACAGACCTATTTTGTGGATTGGGGGGGGGGGAGGGGGGCTAAATGCTTCCCATGTGACGTCCTCAACTCTCTCAGTGGATGAAAATAGCCAAACAGGCAGTTGTGTCAGAGGACAGCCGACCACGAGAACCAATCACAGAGAATGAGGATATCAATGTGGAAGAGTAGGCAAAAAAATTAATTCATCACTCTTATTAGGTTAATCACAATGGAAGGCTAAGCTCTCTCTCTCTCTCTCTCTCTCTCTCTCTCTCTCTCTCTCTCTCTCTCTCTCTCTCTCTCTCTCTCTCTCTCTCCCTCTCTCTGTCACTCTCTCCCTCTTTTCTGCTCTCTCTTGCACTCACACTTTTAATCCTGTGCATCATGTGTTTTTTGGAGTATAGGTCACGGCAGGCAGCATATGGAGCAGAATGCAGGTCACGGCCCGCTGTCTGTCAGCTCCTCAGCCCTCCTCTCCCCCCTCCACCGGACCCAGGCGGCGGGCCCACTCACACTGACCGCTCCGGAGGGCAGCCCGTCTGGGATTAGGGAGCAGCGCTCGGTCTGGCCAAGGAATTACCTTCTTTCAGAATCAGCATGTCATCTTATTTCCTTTTATCCCCCACTCTCTCCCCCTGCTCTCCCTCTAGCCTTCCCTCTCTCTCTCTCCATCTCTCTCTCTCCCCTCCCTTCTCTCTAGCCTTCCCTCTCTCTCTCTCCATCTCTCTCTCTCCCCTCCCTTCTCTCTCCCTCTCTCTCTCTCTCCATCTCTCTCTCTCCCCTCCCTTCTCTCTCCCTCTCTCTCTCTCTCCATCTCTCTCTCTCCCCTCCCTTCTCTCTCCCTCTCTCTCTCTCTCTCTCTCTCTCTAGCTCTCTCTCTTCCCCATCTATGTTCCCCTATCTCTCTCTCTCTCTTGCTCTCTCTCTTCCCCATCTATGTTCCCCTATCTCTCTCTCTCTCTTGCTCTCTCTCTTCCCCATCTATGTCCCCCTCTCTCCCTCTATCTCTCAATCTATGTCTCCCTCTCTCCCTCGCTCTCTAGATCAAGCTGAAGATATGAACAGTGCAGTAAACATGGCAGCCACGCTGCATGCGAGCAGATTAGTTTCATAAGAGTTTTAAAATGTCAGTAGGCCTTCTACAGACACACACACACACACACACACACACACACACACACACACACACACACACACACACACACACACACACACACACACACACACACACACACACACACACACACACACAGCAGTACACACAAACATGTACACACACATAAGCTATTGCCAGCTCGACTTAATCAGCCGGGATGACCCAGTGAAGCTGTTTGACACACATCCAGCAGCATGCTCCGCAGACCAAGACTGGAGCTGTGTGGAGCCCGATCCAACAGGTGCTGGTGGAGAGACCCAGGTTTTTCCAACAGTGTATTCAGGTCAGCACACACACCCAAACACAAACACACACAGATACACCCACACAAACACACCCACACACACACACACACACACACACACACACACACACACACACACACACACACACACACACACACACACACACACACACACACACACACACACACCACACACACACACACACACACACACCAATGCACACACTATAGACCCTAGGGTAAGACTTCCCCAACACATTGACCCTGTTTTTACACTCTACGTACAGAACAATTTATATGAATGATTGGAATATAGAAGGGCCACAGCTTTAGTCGTGCTAACAGCTGAGGCAATGCAAGTTCATGTTTATTTCCCCATAAATGAATCCTATTTGGTGGGA
Organism: Gadus macrocephalus; assembly: GCF_031168955.1. NCBI lineage: Eukaryota > Metazoa > Chordata > Actinopteri > Gadiformes > Gadidae > Gadus > Gadus macrocephalus. Next base: position 17,768,175 of record NC_082382.1, read on the forward strand.
AACAAAATGGGAGTGGGAGCCAAAGTATCAGATCCTTAATGGTTAATCTATAAAGTCCAATACTTTGGAATGCATTAGAGAAGAAGCCCCAGCATTAACCATGTGGACCCAAAACGGTTGGTATATAAGGAAACTGCCAAAGTTGGTGAATGTCTGCCTCACCCTAACCCTATTTATTTTCGTGAAAGGGAAACAATGTAATTTTTATAAAAATGAAAAATGTGAAGTCCAACGGATATTCATTCAGTAGGCCTATAGACCTATCTTTAACTTCTTGCCTCAAAGGGAACGCAATACGGGAGGAATATAGGTGTAGCCGAACATTGCCGTGATTTCCGCCTTATCAGCGCGATACCGGGTCACGGAAATTAGATCACTGGGCCAGAAACCCAACATCAAACAACCGTCTCGCCGCGTCTCCACGCGCTGCATTAGGCCTACAGCACGGGGGGGATGCTGCTGGTCTAGGGAGGGAGCACCCCCCCCCCCCCCTTCTCCCCTTTGGATCAAAGTGCACCTCTCCAGCAGTGCTGCTGCAGACACGCGCCCCTCCATGATACAACAAAATAAGACAGAAAAAATAGGTGGTTTACCTGACGTGTCCCACAGACTGAGCTCCACGCGCTGCTCCTCCAGCTCCAGACAGGCTGTGTAGTTTTCGAACACCGTGGGCACGTAGGTCTGTGGAGCAATGAGCCAGAAGGAGGGTTGTAGTGAGGTGTCACTCACACACTAAGGCGCTAGGCTGTACAATAGGGCACGCACAATGTCTCTGATAAATATATGTTCATATAAACATGATATTAATGGTTAAACCCTTTGAATGCACTCCATTACATTCCGCTCGCTAGGCCCGCAGCGTAAGTGATTGGATGAATATGATCTAAACACGCCGTAGACGAATAATTATACCAGGAGTTAATCGACGCTGCAGAGATGAACCGTTACATGATTTATGTTTTAATATGCATTGAAGCTATGCACAAAAAGACCCCGCATTAAATAAACTGCGAGCGAGCAAATGTGTAGAAAATGCGCATTGAAGCGCCTGTCTGCAAATGACGTGGAATAGATTTAATTTTTTTCACCCCAAAAAGAACACATTAGGTGATATATAGCGAACGTGTGCATGCTTTTAGTTCAACCAAATCACAAATGCCAAACTGACAGACAGATAACATATGCACAGCTTTGTAAATTCCGTACGATGTTCACATACCTCTGGGTAGCAGTCCTTGGCCAGGACTTGCAACATCGCCGTTTTTCCGCATTGAACATCTCCCACAAGAACCAGTTTACATCTCACCACCAACGGCTGGTTATTTCTCCTTTCCTTCATTATGTTATAGTAATTGTCCAATGCTTTGCAGAAATATATATATTTATATATTATGTATATATAAAAAAGAACAGGCCTAAGTCAGTCTTTAGAGTCTGTCCCTGTGAGAGCGCGCGTTCCGTGGTCCAGTTCTCGGAGGATGCCCGCAGTTGATCTGATTGAATTTGCCACTGTGGCTCTATATAGTGCGCCGCGCAGCCAATGGGAGCGCCCCATTCCACAGGCGTTCTCCCATCACTTCACCGCTGTGAATAATGTTGTACGGAACGTCATAACAACTTAGGTTATGCTTTGTCGTCGACGTCGAGGCATTACGAAACCTGGTGAAAAGAAACGAAACACAGAATTGGTAGGATTACGAGATCAACATAGCCTACCATCATTATATATTTAGTTATTTGTATTATTGTGTGTTGTTATTTTAAATAAGGCTCTGCTCTGAACTGTTTGCTAAATCAGTTGTATTAAAAATGATGCTCACTTTCTTCTTATACATTCTGAACTTTAATCAACCAATGTATGCGATAGTTTCACATTTTTGGAATATCTTTCCAATTAAAATCAGCAATTGTGCAACAATTAACCCATATTGGCCAAGGTTAAAGACTCGTAATTTAAGCCAATGGCTCCTTGGCTCGCTGCAAATCGAATAAGGAGATTAGATTAGCTGGCCTCATAGATCAATAGCAGAGGACAATAGGAGCTTTTGAGCACACCACTGCATGCAGGCGAGTATGTTTGCCTAAAGTGAGTGTGAATAGCACTCTCCTCTTAAAGGAACCAAACTCTTCAAAATAACCTCTCAATATCATGCTTATTCCTCCTCATACAAAAAAAAGGCTTATTTAGCTTTTCCTTTCAGGTAACGTATCTCTGAAAATGAGGAAAAATGCATTGACTGCGTGGACTGATAATAGGTATTGTAACAATATAATGCAATGGCTGCGGTAACTCTGAAAACATGATTTGTGTTGTTATTTGTTCACGATGGAGCTTGTCTGATGATATCCATTCGCACATATTTCCACATCCTGTACAAAACGGAACTCACTTGGTGGGGGCTCCACTGAGTGGACACACTTTGCTCACCCTCTGTCCTATCCTATGTAAGTGGTTGTTGTTCAGCGCTACAGACGCAATGATGTCACACAACAGCAGCCCTCTGATTGGTAGTCGGCCCAGAACCCTCCCACAGGGGTCAAGTCAAAGGTCCCCACTGTTGGCCGAGGAGGGGACAACAAAGGGATTCACACCGCTGTTGTTTCACAGTGTGCTGGGAAGGGGAGAGCTGAAGGACAAAGACCAATTAGCCAGGTCTCTATCAGCCTACAGACTAATTAATGTACTTATGCAGAATGAGCAATCTCTCCAGATTTACGCATTGGTGCAGGAGTTTTTTCATTCATAGCACCATCAATCCTTCTTAACATTATCCCTTCATGTTTTACGATCCAATACGTTTTATGTGACTGTTTTTTTTTTTCAGCGTCTGCTTG
>NC_082382.1:17773609-17863609 GCF_031168955.1 Gadus macrocephalus
ACACACACACACACACCTCGGCACACACACACACCTCTGCCCACACACACACACACAAACATACCCACACACAAACAAACACACACACACACACACACACACACACACACACACACACACACACACACACACACACACACACACACACACACACACACACACACACACACACACACACACAAACAAACACACACATACACACACAGCCAGCTCCCTCATATGCTTACTCTTTGGAAGAGAGATTGGGAGACTATTTTGATCATTAGTGTTGTGCCAGAACAGCTATTGAGTCACACAGCATTTCAAACAGTGGGAGAGAATTGCAGAGACCGGAGGAGAGACAGAGAGAGAGAGAGAGAGAGAGAGAGAGAGAGAGAGAGAGAGAGAGAGAGAGAGAGAGAGAGAGAGAGAGAGAGAGAGAGAGGGGGGGGGGGGGGGGGGGGGAGGAGGAATGCAGAGTCCTGCTCAATGCATGTAGTAGGCTACTGTCTGAAAAAAGCAAGCTACACACAAAAAAAACACCTTTCCTAAGCACTGCAGAGTTTCTCATGTTCAGTTTAGCTGCTCATGTGGTTCCTGTCTGCAGATACAAGGTTCTCTGTGTGAAGATCTCCAAACACAGTAGACTTGAAGTCAGGCAGGTGAAGGGCGACCGAGGAAAAGTAAAGACTTGTGCGCGAGACACAGGAGAAGAACGACCACATCTTTCACCGTCGGTCGGCAAACATTTTTTGTGAGTTTTTTTTGTGTGTTTTTTCTCCAGTTTCAGAGATCAGTCTAAATATAGCTCTTCTCCCTTTCTCCTTCCCTTCCCTCCTCCCTCCTGTACTCCTCCTCCCCGGCTTGCTGATCGGACTAGGCAGCAGATAGCAGAGCAACCTTGACAGTACTGAGGCTGGTTAAGTGGTAGTTGTGGTGTGTGTGTGTGTGTGTGTCCGCGTGCGCATGTGTGCATGTGTGTATGCGTGCGTTTGTGCATGCATGTGTGTGTGTGTGTGTGCGTGCGCATGCGTGTCGGAGGTTCTCAAAATTTGCAGTGTAGCGATTAATTCCCTTACACGGTACCACAAAAAGAACGTGAACGCTGATTCCAGCAGTATTCCCTCATGCCGAACAGATATTTTGAACGTGAACAAAGTGTCAGCACGTGAACCGTCGACGTGACACATCAACAGCAAGATGTGAAGGCAAACAACAATAAGGAGACATGATCTGATTTGACGGCCCGGGATTGGATGAACATGTTCTGATTAACATTCTCTGTGATGCTCTTCATTGGAGCTGCAGTCATTCTGAATGAGGATATAAATATGACTTAATCATCGTGGGTAGGTCCATGAAGGCATATTTACATTTACCAACCAAGCTGTACACAATTCTCCTGCAATATGGATTTTAGGTTAGGGTTTATTATTTTCCACATTTCTGTATAGTTTCCTTATTGGTAATCATTGCCTTTTTGGGCTAGCAATGAGCAATCAGCTAGCACTAATCAGCTGAGAGAACCATTGAAAGCAGAGCTGCAAGCGAGTGGTAGAAACAGTAAGGATTAGTTACTGGTGTGGTGTATTCATATATTGTGTGCGTTCAAGATCTCAAACCACACACACACACACACATACGCAACCAACCCGTCAATACAAATCATTGTGGGATATTGCAGTGCCTCCTCTTTATTGTGTTCTTAACACAAGCCATACATCATCGCTTAATGCTGACGGCCGACAAACACATTAGTTATCATCTACAAGACTCTTGTCATTGATAGCTAAATTGTCTTTTACGGTGGGCTATGAAACCACGTCTTCATGAAGACCCCTTGTTCACATTACAGCTGCTTATTGTGGAGCGATTATTCCAACCATTTATTATCAAGGAAATCACCAATGTAATGCAAAGAAAAACAGCATATATATATATATATATATATATATATATTATATATATATGTCAAAATGTCTTCTTTTATCATGAACATCTATCAAAAGCTTATACTATTTCCCTGTTTGTGATATGGAGGTTGCTAATCAATTTACATTGAAGAACGTGTACAACAGCATATGCTCTAATTGTCTTCCCCATATTTCAGTGAGGCGATACCGTCTGTTTCAGGTTATCACCCATCCCTTATAGGTGTTGAACCCACAGGGTTTTTTAACTATTTAAATGTCAATGTACTTTTCCATGAGTTTTCACATTCACAAGCCATATCTTTCCTTATCGCCCAGCGCCACTTTCACCTCAATATGAACCCGGGTGGAAGATAATCTGACCGCTGTCAGTAGGATCTTAGATGAAAGGCGCTGAGGGTCCAAGGCAGACCAAACCAGGGAATTAAGTGGCATCAGGATTGATACTTCATCCTTCCCTGAACAGGCTCCACCCTGCTTCTCCTCCATCTCCTCCCTCTCGTCTCGGGTTACCTCCCTGTGCTCGCTCGCTCACTGCCAGTATCTAGCCTTCAGCCGCCTCTGCTGCCTGAACACATTGTCTTCCAAGCCCAAGTTAAGAAGGACAAGAACCATCAAAACAAAACAGTGAGTGCGGCGCGCTGGCCAGGACTCGTGCCCCCCCCATCCCGCCCGCCTCATGCGTAGATGGGGCTCCTCCCGTCTCCAGGGCCCCCATACCTGACTTGACCAGACTCTGTGGGCTGCGGAGGGGCAGGAGATAACCTATATAGAGCTGCCTCCCCTCCCCATCCCTACCTTCCTACCTACTTCGACCTACCAACTAACCTATCATGTGACTGACCTACCAACCTACCTACCTACCTGACTACCAAACAACCTACCCACCCAAACCTACCTCTCTACCTACCTACCCACCTACCTACCTACCTACCTCTCTACCTACCTACCTACCTACCTACCTACCTACCTACCTACCTACCTACCTACCTACCTACCTACCTACCTACCTACCCACCTACCTACCTACCTACCTACCTACCTACCTACCTACCTACCTACCTACCTACCTACCTACCTACCTACCTACCTACCCACCCACCCACCTACCTACCTACCTACCTACCTACCTACCTACCTACCTACCTACCTACCTACCTACCTACCTACCTACCTACCTACCTACCTACCTACCTACCTACCTACCTACCTACCTACCTACCTACCTACCTACCTACCTACCTACCTACCTACCTACCTACCTACCTACCTACCTACCTACCTACCTACCCACCCACCTACCATTACCTTCCTATTTTAAAATCCACCTAATGACCAACCCCTACCCACCTACCTGTACATACCAACCTACGTACTGACCCACCTATCCAGCTAATTACACACCTACCTACCTACCTACCTACCTACCTACCTACCCACCTACCTACCTACACATCCATACCCAACTACATGCCTACATATACCTTCCTGACTACATGCATACCGTCCTACCAAGTGACCTCCGTACCGATTAACAGAGAGAGAGAGCGACCGTGCAGCAGTCAGGCGAGCCACAGCGCCGCCTCCTTCATTAGAGCCACACTTTGTTTGTTAAGGAGCTGACCTGATTCAGTCGGCCATTTCTCTTCTATTTTCCCCCCTTCTTTTTCTAATTGGTGCATCTTGTGTACTGGGCTGAGCAAACTGCGGAACAGCGTCAGACTTATCAATATGTAATGGTGCACCACATCCACCCTGCAACCATCTACACCTTTTCTGTCTTTGTTCCTCTGTTAAGACTTTTGAGATTTTGTTTTTTCGTTTTTTTTATGTTTCAAGAGCCATCCCTGTTTTAAAAATCCTCTGAGCGATCTTGCAGCCAGTGTTGCACTAAGTAGGATTGAAAAACATTTTGTTATCAATGACGGATCTATGTTCCAAAGCATTGAAAATCTTGCCCCTTTTGGATCTCTATTTGTTATTCATGCAATAAATGAATACATGTAATGTAAAGTATACATAGTAAAACTCTCAGGCCAAAAGGCTGAGTAGGCTATCCTAACACTATCTTGACTATCAGCATAATCGATACAATCAAATAGCTCAAATAGCCGTATCCTCCCTGTGAAGCCTGAAGTACAGATGGCTTTTGACATAATCCCTGCTGCCTACGTAAAGTCTTAAAAATATAATCCAAAAGACGGAATACAAATTATTGAGTTAGTTCTGAAAGGCAGACAGGAGGGAATAGAGGCGATCTTAGTACTCAAAGAATTTCTTGTCCTCTCAAGCGTGCCGGTTCATCAAATTTAATCAAGGCATTGCACACTGATGCCCTTACACTCACACACACACACACACACACACACACACACACACACACACACACACACACACACACACACACACACACACGCACACGCACACGCACACGCACACGCACACACAGACACATGCACAGGCATAGGCACACATGCACAGGCACACACACAAAGCACTTTGCTCCTCTCGGGACGGGCTTTTAGTGCTCTGTCTCATGCAGTATTTAATTGACCCCACACAGGAAGCCTAGCGGTCCCAACTGCAACCCCCCCCCCCCCCCCAGCCCCCCTCCCCCACCTCTCCCTCTTGCTCCTTCTCTCTATCCCACTGTAAGGAGAGGATGGAGGATACCAGCGGATCCCTACACTGTTACCCCCTTCAGTCGTACCACTGTTCTGAATGATGTCTGCCTAAAGACAGACGTTCAGCAGAAACAGAACTAAACCAGGAACGGGTCGGGTTGGTTCCAGTGAGCCGCATCCTGTCAGGGAAAATTCTCTGCCCATTGACAGCAATTTGATTTGAATCTATCGTACCGCCACTTCACTACCACTACTGATGTCACGCTCTTTCTCTTGTCTTTCACATTGCAAAGTGGATATGAGGTCACAGATACAGAATCCAAACCCCCCCACCCGAAAAGAGAACAGAAACCAGCAAATACTCACTCAGTTGGAGGTATAGGAGTGTAGCTCCTCTCGCTCTCACACTCGTTCTCTCTGCTAGTCAGTCATGATGTGCTCTCTCTCTCTCCTGGGTAATACTGAAGTGTACTGTCGCGCGCTTGTAAGCAGTCTATCCTCTCTCTCCCTCCCTCCCTCCCTCTCGCCCTCTCCCTCCCTCTCTCTCTCTCTCTCTCTCTCTCTCGCTCTCTCTCTCTCTCCCTCTCTCTCTCTCTCTCTCGCTCTCTTTCGCTCTCTCTCTCTCGCTCTCTCCCTCTTTCTCTCTCTCTCTCTCTCCCTCTCTCCCTCTCTCTCCCTCTCTCTCTCTCAGTATATAGCCCTTTCCTACGTCATTGAGGTACTCTCTCCGTCCTGCACTCTCTTTCCCCGTCCCCGTGTCTCTCTTCCCTCTTTCCTCCTCCTGCGCTTCTCTCTTCATCTCTAACCTCTCACTGGGTCCGGCAGGACCTGCTAACACATCAGCTGGCTCAGCTATAATACAGACTCAAAGTTTGCCTTCACGACTGCATTATGTGCAGCCTGAGGCATTGTTATTGGTCGATAAACGCAATTGAAGTTGTTGTTGTTGCTCCACAGCATTGCCTTGTCAAGGGAAGACAAACGCCAAGCCTTTTCTAAGATGGATTTTGGTAGTAGAAACTCCTAGCTATTCAAGCCACTTCTAATTGTTGAAGGTATTCAAATACAGAGAAATAGACATGAGGCGGTGGGGAGTAAAACCGTGTGCGTGTAAAAGGATAAGAACATTAGCATTAAGCAGTCTAAATGTAGCCTCTCTATTTTTACACCAATCCAAATAAATCCAAAATCAAGCATCAAATGCCGGTGCTGTCGAATAGTAGGGCAACCACCAGCTACATCAAAGCCTCAACATCATTTTGATTCAATTGTTTGATTGTTTCAATTTTAAATGCCTTGATTCAATCGTAAAACAGAGTTTGGTCATTTCAATAAATGGATGAACTTATTCATCTGGTTTCACAGCACGTCCGGTCCGGGACCGTTCCTCAAGCGCCTGCTTGTCCTTGTGTCTGTAAGTCAAGCCGCTGTGTGGAGACAGGGCGACGTGTGCTCCTGCGGTTCTGTGGTTCTGCGGTGCCGGGGGAACATAAAGCCATGCAAGGTGTCTCCCCCCCCCTGACATGTGAGGGGGCTCCCCAGTGAAGGACTTGTTGTCTTGTCGTCACGGCCGGCTGTACCCTGCTGACAGCCCTCATTTTAGCACACGTCTGGGCGGGTGTTTGCGTGTGTGTGCGTGTATGCGTGCGTGTGTCTGTGTGATTCCTGTAGAGTAAAAAAAACAAAAAAATAAATAAAATTCATAATAAATACCTTGTTTGATTGTGATTTTAAAAGCCTACTTTGTAAAGACCACCACTCTAATAACCATAATTGTTCATTCCTACTTTTTTGGTAGTTTTTGTTGTTAATAATTAATAATAATTAATGGATGCTTTCTGTGTGGAACTGTGTCCGCCTGTAACACACAGATATTGAGTGTGAGCCAAAGATGGAGAGAAATAAAATGAGATGGAGAGAGATCTGGACAGAGAGAACCAAAAAAATACAGAGCGATGGAGATGGAGAAAGGAGATGGAGGGAAAGAGGGACACGAAAAGAGAGAGGAGATGGAGAAAAGAGATGGAGATGAAGAGAAAAAAAGAAAGAGAGGGGTCGAGATCGAGAAAAATAAGGACATGAGGAGAAGGGAAGATGGAGAGAAAGAGATGGAGACAGAAAGAGATCGATGGAATCGGCAAGAGACGAAGGAGAGAGAGAAAGAGAGAGAAACAGAGACAGAATACGAGAGGGAGAAGGAGAAGGAGAATAACGCATTGAGCTGCACCCAACCATTGAGTGCAGATGTCGTCAGCCTGTCCCATATGAAGCGTCTGCGTGGTGTGAGCTGCCGTTGGTGCATTATGGATGAGGGTGGATATTTTAAGGCAGTGGGCTTGCTGTATTTTGACTTCAGAGAGCCGAGGCACCAGCCACCTGGCTGCCTGCGAAATTCTTACCACAACAAAAAAAACCTGACTGCTAGTGTGCAGCGGATGGAGTTAGAAACGCATGTACCGCCTGTGTTTGAACACAGAGCTCAACCTCGTTTGAGGTTCGCACTTCAAGAGACAAACCGGGAGTTGTTTGGGGTTGAAGAGACTGTTGGTTGCTATGCTTGTTTTCTACAAGAACTGTGGTAGGAAGATACTCTGGTGCTCCAGCTGCTGGCATGATCACTGCGTGCTTACAGAATTGCATATATTCAGCTCCCAAGTGATTTTAATAAATCATCTAGACATTCATAAAATATAAGAGTAACATGTTTGGGGAGGGGCTGCGTTTTGTAACAAGACATGTGCCATTGTTGGTTGAGTTACAAGGAATAAAAACAACAGTTAACAACAGATAATATATGTTATCACGATAAAGTCCTGCTGAAATCAGCTTAAATACAACCACTACTATCAAAAACCATCCAAACCGTCTCTCTTTAAATCTCTTTTGGCTGCGTTGCATTTATACTGTTTACGGGTTTGCATGATAGTAGCAAAAGATTGATCAGATTAAGTCACTGTAGAACTGCATGTGTTGTGTTCAAAGGGAATAATTTGCATAAAACAGGAAAGTTATGTCTTTTTTTGTACAAAAAACATTTTTCCCCAGATATGTGCTTGTCCTTTTGGCAACATGCTTTTGTCTAACTTAAGTATGTTTGCTATTGCAATACAAATGCCATCTATGATAGTTTCCAAACACATAACTATCATCATTTAGTGTGACTTAAGTTTATATTTGAGAGCTGTAATCATGAAAAGATTGCAGCAGCCAACTGAATAGTTTGTGTTTTAAGCACTTCACATCAGCCAGAGGCACCCAGCCAGAACCAGTCTGGTAATTGCCAGAACAAGGCCCAGATGAACACCCTGAAAGGTGCTGTAGGTAAGCTTTCAAAGCTATTATTTCAGTGCAATTGGTTAGAAATGGCAAAGACATCTGTCAGCTAATAGTAAGCGGAATGTGCTGTGTATATCCATTCTTTCTTCTCTGTAAGCACCAGTTCAGCCTTTAGACTGCTCCCGGTTCATTTCTGATCAATCAGGGCATTTCTTCCATGATTGGTTCAGGGAATCCATCATGCCTGTCAATCACACATGCGTGTTATTCAATTCTTCTCATTGGCAGAGAATGTATTGAGGGAGGGAGCAGAGGTTAAAATGTTACCATCTCCAACCTAATACCAAGCTGTATCATATTAGTCAGTGCATTACAAGATCAAACCTTTGTCTCTCTTGGCATTTCTGTCAACCAAATGTCGTTTGACCTTTTTCTACACTCTTTGAAAGACGCATGACATAGTTCTGTCATATAAAATTAAACTTTGGCTGATTATTAAATGGTCATGTTGGGTTCATCAGGTTAAACATCTATTGAGATTAATCTGAAAAGCATAGCATTATTCTGTAGGGGAGAGATATGAGAACGAAAATGAACAAGGCATTGAAACTGTAGACTAAAGTTGCATAACAATATAGTTATAAACATAGTTCAACTGTATAACTGGGACCTTTTGACAATGCTATCTTTGAGAAATATTTATATCATTGAAAAAACGTTCAAATAGAGTGATATTGTCACTCAATACTATTGCTCAAAATGAATCATAGCATGATCCTAATTGGAAGGAAAAAACAGCACCACGTAATAACAGGCAGAAATACAAGCAGACAAGCAAAACCCATCTGTTGCTATATAATGCTTTATGAAAAATCTCTCATAAAAGCCCATTGCAATGTGGAATGCATGGCCATTGCTTCAATATCTCTCTGGAAGCAGAAAGAGGTGCCTGCGATCAGAAGAGACCCATTCTCTGTGATGTCAGGATGTCTAAATGAATTATAACAGCAGCAGCAGCGCTATGGACCGTCAATGACGTGGACCGGTGATCGGCAGCCGGTTACAACACCTTGCACTCTCTCTGATTTTACATTGTGTTGCAGCGACAGACAAATAACGCATTCCCGTCACCACAGCCCTCGACTAGCCTGCAAATCACAATTGAATCAGAACCAACCTCTTTAAGCAGAAATACGCTGGAATTGGTCAAGGACATCCGCAATTAACTGAAACATCCGTCATCCAAGCCTAAACTTCTGTGAAAAAGCCACAGTTTGACGACGTCAACGCGGTGTGTAGACCACGCCCACATCGTCTCCTCCACACATCAGAACAGAAGACTCGGCTGAAGTCAGGACGTCGGATGTTAAATAGCACGACATTTCGCCTCTGGCATGATCGATGCCTTAACGATACAGAGTCCCTAAGAATGGATTAATCGCCTTTCTTTGAATTAGTGGAAGAACAGCAATTTTGCCTGGTCTCTTTTGCCTGGTGCAAAATGTTTTGGGTGGCTTGGCTTAGTTCTGTTGTTGATGAAATTAAGTGGGCTTATGATTACATACTAATATTAATGTAAATAATACTAATTAATTAATTAATTAATTAGTATATTTCTTGCATTTTTTGGGGTTTATATTCAGCATGAATGAACTAACTGTGAGAAGCTTTGGATCATTAAATGTAATGTAAGGTATAGCCTCTTCATAATACTAATAACAATAACATCAATAATACTCCCTGGAAAATGTGGTTGGATTTGAAGTAGGGCGACAAAGGATTTATAGAGGTTATCATTTTAGATCATGATAGTATAGCAGCAACTTTGGATGTGTTGCGCGATTGCAAAAATGTGTCCATCTTTGTGCGTGTGTTTGCGTGTGTGTGTGTGTGTGTGTGTGTGTGTGTGTGTGTGTGTGTGTGTGTGTGTGTGTGTGTGTGTGTGTGTGTGTGTGTGTGTGTGTGTGTGTGTGTGTGTGTGTGTGTGTTGGCGTGTGTGGCTGTGTGTGCAGGTCATCTCGTTTTTCACTGATCTAGCACTTCGGCTAGATCGCATCCTGCTCATTGTCCATTTTCACGGTGGCTATCGACCGCTAAAGTCAGGTAATGCCAATGTCGAGAAGAACAGCTGGAGCTTTTCTCCTCTTTTCCCAACGCACAGCAATGAGAAATAATGTTTTGGCTTTTATTCAACGGAAGGCTAGAAACCATGTGCATTTGATACTAAAATGTCATGTAGATTGCCTTCATTCTTCTTTGCTAATTTCTTGGCCCTATGGACCTATTTCATAAAAAGCTATTTGCTCTTAGGTCTTTCTCCTTTACTGTCTTTGTAAAGTTTTCAAAATGTAATACGTAGCCTACCTCTTAATTTATGATAAATCCGATTTTTTTTTGGTTTTGATTTAGAGATAGTGAAATTTAACATGAAAAAAAACTATAAAGTGAATGTGATTGACCTACATACTCTACTTTAATAGATGTAATGATGTATGATCACGTGTGTTGGAGATAGAGCCAAATGCAGTACATTACGTCGGCTATAGCGTAATGAGGGAGCTTGGAGGATGGGGTCGTGCAGCGACGCTTAGTGGAGGGATGGAGTACCCACAAAACTGCTCCATTATCAGGTAACTGGTTATCCCATTGACCGAATGAAATACCCTCACCCAGACTGTATTACGGAATACTTCATAATGCAGACTCTGTTCTAGTTTGTTTATTATGCCTTTGCATTTTTTTATGCATGAATTAATTCCTTCATTTATAAATCGTATCAATTATTATTTATTTCAATTATTATATTTGTCTTTTTTTTTACTTTGATTGGTTGGTTGTTTTGTTACCAAATATTTTATATTGTAAATGTTATTGATTTGAGATACCTCTCAAATCCCCTGGCCTTTTCCAAAATGGCAATCGCCAAATTGCAACACAGTGTTATAAGGTTATTTGTGCGATATTTTGCCTGTATTATCTATAGGTCTCCAACAATAGGTTGAAATTATGTGGTTTATATTGTGAGAATTTGCAAGTCGGTCAAATACTCTTTACTTTGGTGGTATAGTGGAACTCAACCACTAAATATAGTACCACCAAATTATTAACTGATTTCCGATAAAGCTGACAAACCAGTAGAGTCTAACAAGGTTTACAAACTTTACAATGAGAATGTGTGGATGGCTCCTGCAGTTCTTCAGCAGTACTGCATCACAGGAGCATGTTCTACTAGCCAATCAGAACAAACACCAAAAACAAGTTGAACAAAGAACAAAGAAAGGTACAAGCAAGCAATTCTAGTATGATCAACAGCATCTTCATCAATCACAAACTAAGACCACAGTGCTGCAAAATATGGGTTATTCAAGACCAGCAAGTATAGATAGCCAATGGGATCACTGCTGACAAAGTCTACTTGTCCTGTGATTCTTTTATGGCTCAAATAACAGCCGCAAGCAGGTGGATGAAGATAGGACTGCTCTTTAAACTGGACCAGAGACTCTTTCCCATCACAGGGACCAAGGGCTGGTATAAGGGGAGTCCACCAAATGTAAAGACAAGCAATTGGTTCTTTAGTTCACCAAGCTCCAGTCAATCTCCGTTTGGGTATTTTTGTCCTTAGATGGACAAAGCGTTTTTATTAGCCTAAGTTATGGTACATTTACATTTATTCAGGATATGATTCTTGAGGCATCTCCAAAATGTCAATGATGCATTCTGATGTGAACGCTCTATACTCTATCCACTATACTCTACTGCTCCCCACAGAGCAGGAAAGGAGGCATTACAGGTATAGGAAGACCACTAGGAAGAGAGTTAGAATTTTGACAACTGGTCAAATTAAATGAAGGGACAAAAGGACTTTGAGCTCTCATCAACTACTTGAGTGCTACACACTGGTGGGGGTTGAGGTGTGATATCCAGCAATTGTACCAGGCAAAAAAAGCAAAAATAGTATAATAATATAGTTTCCCTGCCAGAGTACAGGATAAAAAAACATCACCCACTTTGTCCTTTCATTTATGTTTTCTAATGGACTCCAGGTCCAGGATAAAGCTCTTCTTGCCCCCCCTTCTCACCCTGTCCTTCCGCTCTGAGGTGTAAGACCTGGTACTCTGTGTCTAGACTGAACAGTCCTCCACAAGACAGTCAGCCAATCCAAAGGCTCTCTCTCTCTCTCTCTCTCTCTCTCTCTCTCTCTCTCTCTCTCTCTCTCTCTCTCTCTCTCTCTCTCTCTCTCTCTCTCTCTCTCTCTCTCTCTCTCTCTCTCTCTCTCTCTCTCTCTCTCTCTCTCTCTCTCTCTCGCTCCCTCGATCCCTTTGGTTTCAATGGAGCAGAGCAACCCCTTACAAGAAGTCCCCCCCCAAATGTCACCATTAAGGTCTGCTGGCTTCAGCAAAAGGAGTCCTCCATTCATTCCAAACCTGTCTGTGCCTTCACCTCCTAACTTCGAGCATTTGATTATGTAATTAGCAGGGGACCTTTGGAATGGTGTGGGACTTCACACCAAGCTCATGTTGAAGCTCATTCCAACACACACGCGTAGCCTGCTTTACAAAGGTCATCACTTTGAAACTATCAGCTATCAGCTGTCAGTATTGTTATTTCAATGCATAGCTTCAAGTAAAACAAAAGCATTGTTTAAGAATGAATGCTTGGAATGTGTTACTGTGCAAATATATACTATCGATATGCCATTGAGTTTATCACCTTAGCGGCAATGTGTGCACATCATATAGTTTTATATGTGATTAAATGTAAGCTTATTATGTAATATAATGTCATATGTTATGCAATCTAATTTAATGTATACGATTTGGATATGATATTTAATACGATAGGATTCTCTTCAGCTTATTGGCCGTATTATGGCAAACATAAAATACATCACCAATTTGTATGACCAATTTAATTTCGACCTCAATAAAGTGATGCAGAATATCACCACTAGATGGAGATATAACCCTGTTGGTTACTGACGTTTAAAAACATCTGAAACGGTTTAAGTTTTTGACAATTTATTTTAAGTTAAACACAATATGAAATGGATTTCAGAGATTACATGACGTATGCCAAGTGTACAGGATATTAACTTTAGACAACCCCCTATATGTATAAGTCTTCGGGGCAAACTTGGAACGGGATTTGATCTTTCAGGATTTGATAGGCTACGTGCTAAAGTGACAACAACACACTGGCCAGCTGTGTGCTTCTGCCCGCTGCAGGCTTTAATATGCAAGAGCGGAAACATATAATGATCCATGGCTTGTTCATCAGAATCCATCATGGGATTTTTTTTGTCGGTGATACTCAGAGGACTCCTGAGAGTTGGAGCAGTCCTACTGGATTCTAAATAAAGTTTTTCGAACATAACAATGTCTCCCCATGATGACAAATCCTTTCATTATTAATTAATGATGACCACAACAACATTACTAATGACAAAATAACTCACATACCAATGCTTACAAAATGCCTCACCAAAATAATGTCAGCTGTCATTGGCTTTGGCGTTTGTTAAACATGTGTAGAAGAACATCATGGTGTCGTTTTAATTTCTTTCATTTGGACATGGCACGATAACGAGGGCCACAGCATGATAACAAATGAGCGTAAAGACAACAGTTTCAAAGATCATTTCCTGCAGTTACCGATTGTCCTGCATGTGCGCTACAGCCCTGAGAAAAAAGAAATGCCCTCAAATAAAACCGAGAAAACACACAAAAGACAATGCATGCCCTTAAGCAAGCGAGCACACCACAGGCACACACGTAGACATCGCGCGCACATTGCACTCTCATATAAAGGCGACCTCTAGGGGATGAGTTCACCAGAGAAACGTAGATTCTCCGTGTGTGTGTGTGTGTGTGTGTGTGTGTGTGTGTGTGTGTGTGTGTGTGTGTGTGTGTGTGTGTGTGTGTGTGTGTGTGTGTGTGTGTGTGTGTGTGTGTGTGTGTGTGTGTGTGTGTGCGTGCGTGCGTGCGTGCGTGCGTGTGTGTGTGTGTGTGTGCGTGTGTGTGAACGAGGGGAAGGAGTCGAGGTCGAAGCAGCAGGAATGTAGTGCTGCTCTGAAAGAGCTGGGCGCGAGTGAAGGTTGTTCGGCCCAACGTGCTGTGTTCCCCTTTTTATAGGAGCGTTGTAGACCCGCAGACATCCGTCATAATAACACACAGATACGGCTACAGTCCTCCAGCCTTGCGGTGTACCGAAAATATTGTCTTTTTTGGGCTCCGGCGCACTGATACTCCTTTTAAGAGCTGGGTCTATGGTGAGTATACGCGCTTTCTAAGATATATCTAAACCCCGGGCGTTTTGGACACATTTTGGCTACAGTCTGAATTTGAATTTCAGCATGTCGCCTGAACTGGTGGTCTGGCTCTCTCGCCGAGTCAATGTCAACAGCTGACCGGTGCTACAGCGGTACGCTGAACGGTGGCGGCGCGGAGCGCTGTGTTTTTGTTCTGCAGGACCCCGGGCTGTAGGCTACAGCTTGCCTGTTCTGGACACGCAGACGATTCAATTGCTTTTTCGTACACGGGAATACATGTGTTGCCATTAGTAGCATTGCTCTCCGGCTGTGTTTTGCAGTTATCCCCATTGACATTGCGGCCCACGTTGTCGGCTTTCTTTCTCGCTGTGAAACACGTTTTTTTTTACCGTACTACCCGATGATCACGTTTACGTTTCTATTGTTAAATGCTAATATGTGCAGACGATTTCGACACTGTGTGCGATGTGCAGTCGCGTAATCAAGAGCATTAAAGTCCGTCATGGCCGAGATGTAATGCTAAGTTGGCTCGTGTAACGGAATGTTTTGCGGGTAACTTAGTCAAGCCCTTTGGAGTGGAATGGTTCAACGTGTTAAATAGCCAGAAAATAGGCCATCCAATTTGCACCCACGACACAAACATTTTAATGAAAATGTCAGAGGAGTGTAACTGTAGAAAAGCAATGTTCTCTTTTGCAATACGATACAATCGTGGACCATTGCTTGCTGTTTACAACGACTAGTGTATCGTAGGGTCCTGTTATGTAATTGGTGATCCCAAAGGGTCTGCATGCACAGTTGCATTTCTATAATTATATCTTTGCCATACCATGAAGGATGATAATGAACTGCTATATTAAGAATGTTGTTATACGCTAGTTATGACCTAATATAGGGCATCGGTAAAGTCTGCCCTAATATGTCATGCATTTAATACATCGGCCGATTACATTCGGTCGTTCAGGCATACGCATCATGGGAATTTTTTTGTCGTTATCCCATGGTAGAAACATGCACAGGCTACACCGATTTTATTACATAAGATCCGCATGCGGCTATCCGACCTGTCGTAGGCTATATGCAATAGCGGTAGACGATATGCTTTTTTCGCAGACATTGCATGCACTATGGCACTTCATTATTTACAATCCATAGTGTCGTGGCCAGATACATTAACAACATCATCTATTTGGATAGGTGTGGAACGGTTTGTTGATTTGCTGTTGCGTTAATTTGACATGGCCTAATTAGGGATACAGTGTCAATTATTTCCAATTATCGGTAGGGATGCAACGCTTATAAACCCCTCAAAACCCATGTACTATCCTTCTCTATATATATATCATAGACAGTATAAATTGCTGTCATGAAGGGACTATTCATAAGCTATACCCAAACCTCATTGTATTAAGCATCATCTTAAATTGTTCCTTTTTTTGCTTGGTCATAAACCTTTCTATTATTATTCTAATAATAACAATAATACGTAGAAGAATTGTTTTTATTATCATCATCATTATTATTAATAGTAATCCTATCTGCGTGACCTGGGGTGCAGCTGCTTCTGAAGGTGTCCCAGCATGTGTGTGTCGCATGTGTCCTCTCCTGGCTGTTGCCCTGAGCCCATAGGCCTAGCGGAGATTTGTTTATTAAGTTTAGAGGTTAGCAGTGTCCTTGACATGTGCAGCCAGAAACCAGTCACTGAGTCATCAAAGCTAATGGGGGAAGCATGGATAATTTAATCTGGACTGGAGAGCTCTTGATCTCTGATGGTGCCCACTCGGTGCGTCTTTGTTGTCAAATTGAGCGCACCAAACCTAGCCCACTCAAGGCCGTTAGCGAGAGAGCGCAGTCCACCAAGAACAAGCCCGTTTGCTTCCTTCACCAGCCCGTAATTTGAGTGTTTAGAGAGTCGAGTTGATTTGGACTTGGTTCAAATTTGCAATGGTTGATGACAAAATCGAATATTGGCACCCGCCCCTTGTGGCAATACATGTAGGACGTTGTTCTTTTCCACTTCACTATTTTGTAAACAAAACAACCAGTTGTTTCCATGGGAATGTTGTGAGTCTATTCACGAGAGCTGGAGAAACCAGGGGGTTCAGGAATACAAAATAAACATGCCTTCAATTTACTGTGAATTGTTTGTAATTACTTCCAATTGAAACAATGTGTCAGATGTGAGCACACACGCGCACACACACACACTCGTTGCGCAACGGACATGGATTGGTATCAGTACTTTTACTATTCCTCTTGTTCTTCAGAGAGAATAACGGTTCCTTAGGTGGCCTTGCCTCCAGTATAATAAATATCGCGGAGTGTATTGTTCTGTCCCCAAGAAGACTGCTGGCAGCGGAGCGTTGTTTATAGAGAAATAACATTGTGCCTGCCTGTTGTTTTACAAAAGGGGACCGTGCAAGACTCACACCTCCAGTGGCCTTACCTTGCCTGAACCAATGGTGTGTGCTTACTTGGATAAATGATTGGCCTGTCCATAAGGAGATCTGCGACACGTACACAAGGCCACACAGGTGAGTGGCCACCTGTACATCCTTATTACAACCTGCCATTGGAACACCCCTCTGCTTTAACAAGGTTTCAACCCGTCAGTTTGTTAGGTCTTCATCCACATGCTCTGCCCCCGCTAGGATGTCGTGGGCCAGGGGTGTCTTCTCCCCCCAAGGGGACGACCGCAAGACGGCGTGGGGGGAGCGCAACGGCAAGAAGAGGAAGGACGGCTCGTCGCTGTGCAACCCCCGCTACATGAGCTGCCTGCGGGACCCCGGGGAGCCCGACTCGCCGCCCCGGGCCACCCCCCAACACTACCACTGCGGGCCGGGCGCCGGCAGCAGCAACTTTGGCGTGCGATGCGTCTGGCAGGAGGACCACTACGGGAAGCGGCCCGGCGGTGCCGGCGGCGGCGGCGGCGGCGGCGGCGACCTGGGCCTCAGGGCCGTGGACCTGGGCTTCGAGGACGGGGACCTGAGGGCCCGCAAGGAGGAGGAGCCGGGGGAGCCGGGGCCCGACGGCTGCAAGGCGCTGAGCGCGGCCGAGTGCTGCCGCCGCTTCCTGTGGGTCTTTGAGTCCAAGAAGTTCCGGTCGACCAAGCTGGAGCGGCTGTACCAGCGCTACTGCTTCCGGCTCAACCAGAGCTCCCTGACCATGCTGATGGGCGTGTTGGTGCTGGTGTGCGGCATCATGCTGGCCTTCCACTGCGTCCACGACACGGCCGACCCGGTCTACGCCTCGGTGCTGTCCGTGGCCATGGTCCTCTTCCTGGCCATGATGGTGGTGTGCAACCGCAACGGCTTCCACCAGGACTTCATGTGGATCGTGAGCTACCTGGTGATCGGCGTGCTGATGGTGGTGCAGGTGTTTGGGGTGCTGGCGGTGGCGCCCCGGAGTGCGTCGGAGGGCATCTGGTGGACGGTGTTCTTCATCTATATCATCTACACTCTGCTGCCCGTCAGGATGCGGGCGGCGGTGCTGAGCGGCGTGGTGCTGTCCATCATACACGGCATAACCTCCTGGCGGCGCAACCTCGAAGACAAGTTCCTCTTCCAGCAGGTAGGCGTCGGCGCGGTGGGAGGGAGATGCACTGTTTGTTAGAAAGCCACTCGAATCAAACGGAAACAAGCGTGTTTTTAGGGAATCTTTGGTGTTTTGTATGTGGTCGCAGGGGCTCACCTTAGTTTTAATATCTTGCTCTTAATATTTCCTTCAGTGTTTGTAATCCATCCTTGGTGGTGACATGTTATTGGATGTTGCCTGTGCCTGTTAAATGGAGCGTAAACGTGCAAGTTAAAGAGATCACACGTTTTGCTGGGAAAACGACCTCTCCTAACTCACTTTACAGGGCCCCCTATTATAAACACCACAGCTGTCTTCACCACTATTCTTCATAATGTGACATACCCTACTTTGTCGTGTTTCAATATAGGACAAACATTGTAAAGACGCCTTCTGCATGTCCCCGGTTCCATACTATAAGTAGATACTAGGTACTGTAAATCCTGGCAGGTTTTCAAATTAAATTGTTAATGAGTCCATGTTTATTGTTCTACAGAGCAGCCAGCAGCAACTCTGTTGGGGTTTGTGGGAGGTCATCTTGGTTGAATGAGCCCTTTTGGCTGTATTGTGGAATATCATGATAATGTAGCACAGTGCCATTCAGACCTAAATTCCCTAAAACAAGAAGGCTATTGTGTTTATTTGCAAAAAGGGTGGAGCTGTGTACTGGGCTAGTGAAATGGTTTGTAGCAAAAAAGAACAAGATGATCACTTCATTTTAACTGGAAGCACAATGCAATGCAATGCTACATCCTTTATTGCATGTCATAGTTTTTTATTAAAAATTAATCTCAGCAGTGTTGCAACCACTTTGTTCAAATACATTTTACGATAGTATAAAAAAAAAGGCATTCACACACATCTCACATCGCACCCTAATTTACATTTTATTCTTGTTCCCAGGATACTAAAACAACCGTCATGATCAAATGTTCAACGGTTAGAAAGCCAAATGCAACAGTCCGTGTTCTTTCAGAACTGACATGTTATTGGCGTATTATTACCATTAAGCAACCGGATGGTTGCGGCGCGACTCGGAAAGAGCCAATATTGACATAGCACTAGTGTTCTGAAAAGCTTCAGCGTCTAGTGCCAGTGGCCCTCGACAGCTGACTGTAGGCACATGGGCCCAGTGCCCAGTCCACATTCTACAGACTCCAGTCCCGGCTGACGGGTGGATGGTGAGTGGAAATACTGTCCCAGTATTTCAGTCCATTTCCAGGGCCTTCATCCCCTCCCCTAGAGCAATGGACTCTTGGTGATACTAACAATACAATAGGGTGCATCACTCAATGACAATCGATAGTAGGGACTAGGTCTGGAACCTCAGCAGGCTAGGAGCCTAGCTTTCGGTGCTTTGGCACGCCATCTGCAAGTCTATCGCCAACTCACTCTATCTCTAACTCACTCTATCTCTAACTCTCTCTATCTCCCACTCTCTCTATCTCCCACTCTCTCTGTCTCCCACTCTCTATCTCCAACTCACTCTCTCTCCAACTCTCTCTTTCTCCAACTCTCTATCTCCAACTCTCTCTATCTCTAACTCACTCTATCTCTAACTCACTCTATCTCTAACTCACTCTATTTCCAACTCAGTGCTAGCTCTGCTGTTACTGTAGTTTTAAGTAAAGAAGTTGTTTGGATCTGGGATGTTAAAACGTGTTTTATGGTTCCTATAAATGTCCCATAGATTACAGAGAGCTTGAGCATGTTCCAAAACCAGAGGATAGTTTTTCCGTTGAGTCATCTGCTTTTCTTTTTTTTCATGCCCAGGCTTACATGACTTGACTGTCATTATACAAGAGGCATCTGTCCGGCTCCTCACTGCTGCTCATGCTTCTGTGATTACTGTGAGACCCTATTCAAGGCTGTCGCGCCTGTCTTTGTCACAGGGAGCCACATGAGCACGTACACAATCATGCACACACACACACACTCGTACATGCACGCAGACACACACACTCACGCGCACGTGCGCAAACACACACACACACACACACGCACACACACACACCAATACATGCACACTCTGTGGCTCCTGGTGTCACATGGACGAGACGGAAATCTGGGAAAAATGGGTCCTCCGGTCTGCTTTCTGGCCTTGTGTTTTTTTTCATTAGTTGTATTTTCCCTGGGGAGACGGACCAAACAGGACGAGGTTTGACATGGGGAGGCAGAGGATGGAGGCGACCAAAGCGATCTTTGTGAGGGATCTCAAGGGATCTTGTGAGGGGGGGAGTTGTTGGTGTCTTTGAGGATTACCGTGGTGACGAGGGGAAAACTCCGAACCCAGGGTGTTGAGCGAAGTTCGGAGCTGAGGAAAAAAAAGTCTGGCTCTGGTTTCTCTTTTGCTTTCTTTTCCATTTTTCTCACACTCTCTCCCCTCCACTTCCTTCTTCTCTCTCTCTCTCTCTCTCTCTCTCTCTCTCTCTCTCTCTCTCTCTCTCTCTCTCTCTCTCTCTCTCTCTCTCTCTCTCTCTCTCTCCCTCTCTCCCATTCCTTTTATTTTAGTTTCCCCTTAGACACGACCCCATCCTCACAAAGGCCCCCTTTAGATGAGCTCCGGCCTCTGGTTCCCCCCACCATGCTGATGGTGAATGTCTCCGTAGATCTCCCTGTTTCTCCTCTCTGGAGATCTGGAGCGCTGCCCACTCAGAGGGCTGCGACAGACAGATGAAGATAAAGCTAGACTCATGGAGGAGGAGGAGAAGGAGGAGGAGGAGGTGGAGGATGAGGAGGAGGTTACACTGCTGCTGTTTACTTGAAGTGCCTCCATTATGTGTGTGAAAAAAGAGGCTGCATTCATTCATGCCGTGTGTGGGTTTAATGTCAGTGGGTTGATCGAGAGGGGATTCTTGGCGATGTGGTGATACGTAGAAGTTTTGCTCGTCGTGAGAAATTGCACACGGTTCAACGATTTCTCTGAGAACCTTACCAACCACGAATGGTAATATTCAAATACTTTGACCTCCGGGGAGGCTGACCCACCAAATGCAAACCAATAACGATCCTGCTTCATATATGCAAAGGCCTAGGCGAGATTCAACAACCCATTCTCATCAGGATAGCGATGATCTATTCTACACAATGTCATGTTAAGTTACATGACAACGTATTGAATTATAGCCCGGGCCTAATCGGAAGCATGTTCATCCCGAACTCTTCTCCAGCCAGGAAAGGGTCAAGCATTGCGGCCAGCCGTGTGCTTATGTAAACCACAACACCCCATATACATCCACACGCACACACAAACACACACGAGACAGTGCTATTACCTGTCCCCTATGTCTGCCTTACAGCACTGTCCCTCGTGGATTGGTGCGATTGGGCTAACTTTTAAACAGCAGGTCTAACAGCATTTTTGCTTTCATATGTGAACTTGTAGCAGCTGGACATACCATTGCATATGTTCGAGGGATTACATGATTTCATATAATGCCATTGTTCATACCAGCGCCCCGTACAATATGCTATAGATGGATTATCAGCAGACTTTGAGAGAAGTCTTCTTTATGTGTGCACCAGGATATATTTGGCTGTTGTGATCCCAGCCTAGCGATATGAAGGGAGGCAGCCATTGATCGGCAGTTGGAGGATATTGTTGAGGCTAAAGCTACGCGCTGTCTGCAGCCTTTGTTGTCATTTGTGGAGCCAGCGGTAGAAGAAAAACCTGTTCCCAAGGCACATTGTTTTGGGGTCAACGAATGCGCCGCTGGTGGAAACATACTGGTTTCCTATGGCGACACATTAGTGCCATAATTCACTAATGTGAAAAAAGATGCATTCGGGCGTATTATATTATTCCACACGCGTAGATATTAACTGCGAGCGCGCAAATGATCTCTGCGCGCGCGCAAATGACCTCAGCGCGCGCAAAACAGCCTCTCGCCCTTAACAGCCTCTTACGAAAGATGCACTATGGGGGAGGGAACCAAGGCAGGGTGGGCTTTCCTATGATTGGCCGTTTCTGAAGCGCGATATTTGATTGACAGCCCTCCTCAGCCTTCCTCTCATTCGATTCTGAATTGTACAGTAAATGGCTGAAACGATAGTTACGTATTGTAACTCTAGATTCTATGAGTATAGGCGCAGCCTTTTAAGGCTATCGCTATTGGGTTATCCCTAGGCGTGAGCCGTAGCACTGAAAAATGTGTAATCCCCGACCACCAACAGCGTGGGCCTCAATTACGTCCGCGTGCGGCGTGCTTCAACGACGTCCGCATTTCGCAGATATAGTCGGGCGCCGGCAGACGTTCTGCTCCCAATAAACAGATTTTCTTCAGCTATTTAAAGGACAATGAGGCCGACACTTAAAGGACAATTCCGGTATTTTGAACATTGAGCCCCCTTTCTGGTTTGTTTAGGATGAAATAGAGTGTGTGACACCGAAATTTTAACTATTAGTCCTTTCTCGGGTATTTGGCTCATTTTGAATCGCTCCTGCCTGCTTCACAATGGTTGTCTGTGTGCATACACAAACCTGTCAACCCAGCAACCCTAAACGTTCGTTTTCAAAAACCGAGT
This sequence comes from Gadus macrocephalus, assembly GCF_031168955.1. NCBI lineage: Eukaryota > Metazoa > Chordata > Actinopteri > Gadiformes > Gadidae > Gadus > Gadus macrocephalus. The sequence continues at coordinate 17,795,785 of NC_082382.1, forward strand.
GGCTAACCGAGTGGTTAGTGGCATTCGTGAAGTTTAAAAAAAAAAATATCGGCGCAATATATGTTTTACACCCGTGTTAGTTGCTAAATTGAACTATTTTTTCAGATACCTCACAACCGCATATAAACTTCCGCACAAGGTCCCACTCCGTGCAGCACCTACTTTCGACTTCCGTCGGCATCTGCCTGCACTTCCCACAGGCACACCACCCGCCCGTGATCCTGGGGGGACCGCTTCAGCCGGAGCTTCAGGCGCCTCCGTAGCCCTAGCCTCCATCTCACGTAGCTCCTCTTGGGTGAATTCTGGTTCAAAACGATATCCTCTGCCGTCGAAATCGAGTGCGTCCTCCAGAAGCCACCTTTCATAATCCATTTTCAGTGATTTTCTATGTGATTTTCCCTAATCCGACGTAAACCAACGTAAACAGCCCACCTTTCCGGTTCGGCGGAGTAATATCATCGTGCAGTAATGAGTCTTCCAACTGAAATCAACTGGCGATAAATGTGCAATAAAACACGACAGAAACCATATATTGCGCCGATATTTTTTTTTTAAAACTTCACGAATGCCACTAACCACTCGGTTACTTGCACATTTTTTAAAACGAACGTTTAGGGTTGCTGGGTTGACAGGTTTGTGTATGCACACAGACAACCATTGTGAAGCAGGCAGGAGCGATTCAAAATGAGCCAAATACCCGAGAAAGGACTAATAGTTCAAATTTCGGTGTCACCCACTCTATTTCATCCTAAACAAACCAGAAAGGGGGCTCAATGTTCAAAATACCGGAATTGTCCTTTAAAAGGCTGCGCCTATACTCATAGCATCTGGAGTTACAATACGTAACTATCGTTTCAGCCATTTACTGTACAATTCAGAATTGAATGAGAGGAGGGCTGTCAATCAAATATCGCGCTTCAGAAACGGCCAATCATAGGAAAGCCCGCCCTGCCTTGGTTCCCTCCCCCATAGTGCCAAAATTAAATTCGAGCGAGCGTAAAAACAGCGCGCAGAGGTTATTTGAGCGCGCGCAGAGATCATTTTCGCGCTCGCAGTTAATATCTACGCGTGGGGAATAATATAATACGCCCGAATGCATCTTTTATCACATTAGTGAATTATGGCACTAATGTGTCGCCATAGTTTCCTCACACCGCGCCAATGAAAGAGATACCAATCAATAGCTTGTCACCGGCATGACGGAGGCGTGCATCATGAATTCAGGCCGGCAAGTGAGGTTTTACCCAGAGAAAAACAACTACAACCATTCTAATCAATGGTCGAGGGTCCGTCATGAAGACAGTCTTCAGTGTCGGAGTGACCTATCCTCAACATATACTGTTGGATGATCCCTCTTAATATTTTACAAAAAAGATTGCATAGTTATAAACACTATCACACACACGCATGCAGGCAGGCATGAATGCAGACACGCAAGCATGTGCGCAGACATGCACGCACGCACGCACACACGCACACGCAAACACACTCAATCGAGTGAGGTAAGTGGCGTGTGCCGGTTGAATCCATCTCATCAGGCTATCACTATCCGCCCAGATCACTTGGCTGTTGTCAAACAGTGAGAATACAGTGTCAGAATCAGTGGGTGTCAAACAATATTATACATGTAGCTTAATGCCCCCTCCCTGCAGAACTCTCTTCTGCTCAGACAGAGTGTGTGCGTGCGTGTGTGCGCGTGTGCGTGTGTGTGACTCATCCACTTATTGTATTACAGCCTTAGGCAACGATACAGCCCTGGATAACACCATCATGGGTGGGAGCAATTAGGATTAGTGATAAGAGAAATATTTCTCTTAGAATACTGCCACCGATAACAGGGAATAATACCAGGCCTAATAATAGCTCTTTTAGACCAGGATGATGAAGCCAAAGCTTTATCATAACAGCTCGTGGTTTACTCACAACTTGACAATCTTCAAAAGTAAATATGGGGATTTAATGCCGGGATCCAGAGCGGAGGGCTTAGGGCTATTAGAAACTTATCTGCAGTGTTTTCCATTGAGCTGCATGACATGCAAGCCCCAGGGCCTGATAGGTGGGCTTAGTTTGCACTCTTAACCGTCTCCCCAGCCCACCTGTCAATCATTCCTGTCGTGATCGACTGCTCACAATTGCAACTACACATAATATGCACACTGATAATAAATGATGCAATTCTGTTTTGTATCTGCAATTATAGGAGGTATGGGTTGTTTAGATTAGTGTATGTTGAGGTGTTTTTCTTAGTAATTGTAAAAGTGGATTTGATTGAGGTTGACCTCAAGATAGACACTGCACTGCGTGCTCTTTATTGCCACTGGCTGATAAATGTGACTTCATTAGAGGTTTTTTACAGGGAGGGTTGCTTCTACTTAAAAATGTATCTTCTTCAGTTACAACGTCCTAAATAGGAATAACAAGCCCTAAGCCTCATGCATTTACTCCATGACCCCTTAGTATTAATACAATTATCACATTTGCAAGTGTTTGTAAGAGATAGATATAAACTGGAGATCGATGCTCAATCCACAATAATTCTCTATTTATGAACGTTACAACTCAAAGCCATTTTTTCACCTTTAAGTGCATTTGGTTTACTAATAACAACTGCTTACAGTAATTACACTAATTAAGTACTACTTGTACATTGACAACTCGTTTCCCTATTTGGGATTACACGGCTGATTCGTCTCAAACAACTCCTTGAGAAGGGGCTTAGCTAGAGCAACACTTTTTTCTTAAGACTTGGACACAGCCACGCCAAAAAAAACTGTTAGGGTTGGCAGATGGGAGACCTTTTGTCATATGGTAATCCTGGATCGCTAAACATTACACCATGAATCACCGGGCAATATCCGAACACCAGAAACTAGCGCTACTGGTTGTCCCACCGAACGTTGACACTCAACACTCAACACCCTGTTCTGTTTTCCCCCTCATGGAGCCACCGCTGTTTGGTGCTTCACAAAGAGCACGGGTCACCTGATGAGGGCACTCCCGTCGTAATGAGAGGGCCCGGGCCCTAAGCTCTTCCTGATGGCATTCAGTCAGTGCTCATCGCGCCACTGTTTAAAGTATAACCTGTTGCTCTTGTCCATGGTATTGATCTGTGTGCTTTGCGGTTAGAGTCAATATTTGAAATGGATAGTGTGTGCCGTGTTGTTCACAGTGTGTGCTCGGGTAGCAAGACGGGGAACTGGCCGGTGTGGATAGTTTTTGATATTATCTATGATACTTTTAATTCATAGCACGCTAGTGACTGAGGCTAGCCGTTCCAGATCTGTTTTCACCCGGACAGCTACACCTAAAAGTTTCACCTCAGCTTTAGTGTACAATATGTTCTGCAAAAGGAAGTGCAGGTCATGAAGTGATGTAACCATGTGTTACACTGGGAAACATGTTATGGCATTTTTGTACCATCACTAATTATTATCATTGCATGCTTTTGTTTATTCTCTGATGGAATTAGCCTGTGTACATTGAGGGCTGGTATACATCAGCAGTCCTTTCGGTTTTCGGACTGTTTCCCAGGCCTGTATCAAGGCCGTCTGACTTCAAAAGAGGAGACGGATGCAACAAATTCTTGGAAGTTTTACTCACAGCCACTGCACAGTTCAAGGTCCCCGGACCCCCTGCCCAGGCCTTTAGGAGTCAACAGAGTGGATGAAGTCGGGCTGGTCGCTCTTATTCTTATTATTACCCTGAGCCCTGTGTTCAGAAGCAGCAGCAGCCGTGCTGTATTTGCAGCTGTGTCTCCCCATAGCAGAGAAAGCGAGAATGCAGAGAGGAAACACAAGGCGAGCAGACACAGACAAAGACACAGAGACATACACCCGCACGCACACACGCACACGTACAGACATACACATACATGTATATATAATATATACACAAAAACACACACACACACACACACACACACACACACACACACACACACACACACACACACACACACACACACACACACACACACACACACACGCACACACACAAACAGTTAAGATTGGTTGATAATCAGACCGTTTTGCATGTTTGAAATGTTTTAAAGAGGCTCATTCAATCCACATTTTCATTCATAACGAAGCCCTGTGTGTGCGTGCATGTGTGCGTGTGTGTTGGCTGTGTGTGGGATGACTGTCCTGATACAACGGCCTCTTTATGGAACATAAAGTAGCACATTATATTCCTGGAGGAGTGATTCAGATGGATGTACAGGGTAGAGATCTGCACGGCCTCAGGCGCATCGCTGCATGCAATGTCAACCGTTGGTTGCAACGGGTGTATTTTGGTATCCAGCCTAGATTGATTGTCTTTTGCTACTATGTTAGAATTGGACTTAATCTGTATCAGTCTAGTCGAGAGGAAAAAGGAACGTGCTCTAAAATTGAAATCATACAATAATATTTATCATTTGTGATAGGAATGCACAGCAAATGGTTTGCTTATTCAGTCGCACCTCCTCCTGGTCCAAAATTCCTGAGAACAAAACGCTCAAATAGATCAGATTAAAGTCCTGCAGAAAATATGTGGAGCCTGGACACCAAATGGGCGACACATCCAACCCATTCCCTCCTCTGTGTTAACCACCCATGCCTGCTTCCCCAACGCCCCCCCAACGCCCCCCCCAACGCCCCCCCCCCCCCATCTCTTTCCTGGAGGTCAATAACATTCACTGCTGCTGGCCGATCCTATTATGCACCGTCTAGCAGCTCCGGGGTTTAGCTGATTCGCAGCCCGCTCTCGTCCGGTTCCAACGACGGGTGAGCACGTAGCCAGGATCACAAGCAATCCCAAAACATGTCTCACTTAGTGTCCGGCGGCGTCCACGATGAAGGTCAGAGGGAGGTGCCTCTGAGACCCACCCCTCCCTGAGAACCAAGCCCATGATCCCCAATGGGCCGCCGGCCGGGCGGGAGGGTGGCTCGGCATTGGCCGATGGCCGATGGCCGCTGGGACGCGGGGCCTGTTACGAAACCGCCCCATTGGGCATGCGCCAATCTGGGAGGCTGGGAGTGCGCTCGGTGATGATGTTGAGGGCGCCGGAGAATTAAGCGTTTTCATCCGTTGACTGGAAGTAAGGGAAGGTAAAACCTAGTCGCTGATTTGAGATGAAAAATCTGGCAGAGGTGGAGATGGTAGGGGAGGATTAAACGGTGAGGGTTAGTGAGCGTGTGTGTGTGTGTGTGTGTGTGTGCGTGTGTGTGTGTGTGTGTGTGTGTGTGTGTGTGTGTGTGTGTGTGTGTGTGTGTGTGTGTGTGTGTGTGTGTGTGTGTGTGGGGGGTAGCATTGGATGCTTTTGTCTCATATTTGGGACACTCAAGGCTCAGATGGGTGAGTGACAGATGTGTGGACTGGGTCCAATAGTTGATAACTTTCCAAAGTGTTAGGACTTTGTGGTCTCACTCAGGTCACTGGTCACCGATGCCTTTCGAGCATTCCATATGGAATGTCGAAAGTTGGCAAAGACAGGCTCACCTCCTGACCCCCTTCCTCTGCCTCCCGTGACTATCCATCCCCTTATCTCTCAGTCATGCTGCAACATTTATTCTCCTAATCTTGGGTCAATAGTGACCCTTTTCTCGACAGAAGAAGTAGTTCAACCAGCTCTTTAAGTAATGTGTATTTTTAGCCCTGATTCCAAGAGCCACTTTATCAGGCTACCGGTAAAACTCGACTTGGCTGCACGGCGAGGAATGCTTCTTGATTGATCAGAGAACAGTGACTGTGCTCTGACAGTCATATCTAGAAGACTAACTGAATGTTCCGGATGCTTACCAAAGGTCACTTATTGGAACAAAACTCTCATGCCAAGAGTAGATTCCCCAGAGCTGTTCAGTTGGCTGTGTGTGTGTGTGTGTGTGTGTGTGTGTGTGTGTGTGTGTGTGTGTGTGTGTGTGTGTGTGTGTGTGTGTGTGTGTGTGTGTGTGTGTGTGTGTGTGTGTGTGTGTGTGTGTGTGTGTGTGTGTGTGTGTGTGTGTGTGTGTGTGGAATCAATGGCCAAAATGGACTTTGTTTTACCTGCCTGGAGCTATTTAAGTGTAATCCTAAAGCAAATTATTACTGGGTCATTGCCCTCACCAAGGTAGCTTTTGCACAGTGTATTTGTATGTACCATGTAGCTTACGTTTTGGCTATCACCTCTGAATTGCCCTCAATGTTTAGGGACTGGAGTTGAATTTAGCTAGCAACTACGTGACCAGATCCCTTCCCAATATTAAGCAGGCTAGAAGGCCATTTGTTTCTACTTAACTCATTCAAAGCAGAGGATGTAGGCCCCAGGAAGGCCTAAATCCTCTGCTTTGTTTTGATCTCAGCATGTTGCGTGTTAGGAATTCATCTGTTTGGTGTTAGTCAGAAGAATCGGTTACAGTGACGGGTTTCAATCCAAGACGAAAAGCATGACCGTCCCCACCGCTACCACAACGAGGTCCTCGTGTTGCCTGTGATGCAAACTCGCCCTAAAGAGATCTGATTATGCAAGCAAGAAAATGGTTTTGCAAAACACTCACAGCAGAAAGCACTGTTCCTTTCCCCTCTGTTGTCCACTCTTTAGAGCTCGCTGTTGTCCCAATGCCTAATTTAATAAACACCTTACTGTGAGCCACACCTCCTAAGCCAATGTTTAGATTCCTTCTCGACTCAACCTACACAGAGCTTCCAGATTCAGTGTTGAGTAATGACTTCTGTGAAACCCAGCACCTCCACACGGAAGGGTCAGACACTAACAATAATGGATGGTATAGATATCGATAAATGTGTCTTTGTACAGAGACATACAACAAAATACATTCCCCCTCCTCGGCTTCCATCGCACCTCACCTTTCTCTGTGTAAGCTGTGGAATAGAGAGAGACAAACGCTAGCATCAAAGTGGCCAGGGGACGCCACCGCCGCTGCCAGATTAGCATACAGGGTGGTCATGGCGCTGGAGCAGTTACAGCCTCAACACGCTCTCAGGTCAAAGGGTAATCCATCCAAATGGAGCAGCACTATATAAATCTCATACCCACAAGGCTCAGGCTTGGCACTCCTCTGATGTGCATTGACCTCAAGTACCTTCCGGGGTCATCCTGACTTTTGGTAGCAATTAGAGTTGTGTTGCATGGGAGTGTAAGCCGTACATGCTATCTATGAAGTCAGTTGATTGGCATTCATTTTGAAAATATGGGAGGTGACTGTTGATTCTTGGAAAATGTGTTGAGCCTACGAGAAAATGTAAAAGCACGCTGATGTAATGCATCGGATATGTCATTCTGTCTTGGTCTCGTGCATGTTTTTCTGCATTCCAATGGGCAAAACATATCCGGCTCTCTCTTGTGGGGGTAAAAATATATTTCTGTGAATATCTGGATACTTTGCTATCTGCAATATCGTCAGGTGGACACAAAACCTTCTTCTTTTTTTTTTTAAAGATAACAAATGTAAAGTTGGAACACGTAACTTTTCAACTAGCTTGTTTCTTACCTGGAATACCTCGACAAGTCTGTAGTGACTCAACGAATTGAATGGTTGTGCATTTTTTTTAAAACAGAAATGTATGTATAGTATTGTTTGAATGGTATGGCGGCTGGCCATGGGTCCACTGTAGTATACCTTGCATGGTATATTGTCAACTGGTCACTGAGTGAATGTCCTTTATGCAATGTCGCAACGGATCTGAACTTCAATGATAAGGAATGCGACCATCCAAATGTCCTCTGAATCGAAGCTATCGACATCTTAGCAAAGTTATATGTTCATCTGCTACAATCTCCTTAAATGAGTGTGTTGTCATTGTTTTAGGGTCACTATGCCTTGATGGTGCCCAGGCACACACACCCTTTTCCCCCTGTGAATGGGGGGGGTGTCTGTTTTATTGTGCTAATGATTGTTCTGTTCAGAGCAGGTGGTTGGATTGTCTTCTGTCTTGTTGTCACAACAAGGGTGTGTGTGTGTGTGTGTGTGTGTGTGTGTGTGTGTGTGTGTGTGTGTGTGTGTGGATCTGTGCGTGTGTGTGTGTGTACAGTGTAAACCTCATTTCTGGGGCTGGGATATCTTGTTTGTTTTGCTAACTTGTTTTTAAGCAACTGCTGGGTTTGCTCTGTGTTGTCTCAAGAAACGCTCAATATCTACTCCATTATGTTCTCATTTAGGAGGGGCGTGTACGTGCTTGTGTGTATATATGTGTGTGTATGTGTGGGAGAAGAGCCATACACATGCAGATTATCTCTTTCGCATGTTTTTCTCTGTCTCTCTATCGTCCCTCTCCTTCTTCATTCTGCCTTTTAAAGGCTTGTGAAGCAGCACGCCACATTGCATTCACAAATATGAAGTGATATTTACAAGGGTCAAATGCTACCATATGCACTCTGTGTAGTACAACATTCAGATACTTGTTGTATATCTGTGTCTTTTTCTCGTTATCAATGATATAATCTTAAGAGGGAACACCCTGTGCTATTTGTCATGGGTCAAGTGATTTTCCCAGACGTGTGTGTGTGTGTGTGTGTGTGTGTGTGTGTGTGTGTGTGTGTGTGTGTGTGTGTGTGTGTGTGTGTGTGTGTGTGTGTGTGTGTGTGTGTGTGTGTTTAGACGTGTGTGCATGTCTTCATGTGTGACTGTGTGTACATCCCTGTTTTAAAATGTTTTCCCTTTGCGTGCAATCTGTTTGAGAGGGAAGGGGAAGTCCGGCCACCTATTATAGATTTATGAGTAGTGTGAAATAGTCTGGTTTCACACAAACAAACACACTCACAACCACACACACACACCCACACCCACACACACACACACACACACACACACACACACACACACACACACACACACACACACACAGATATGCATATCAATTCCACAAAAAAGCACATGCATACGTTAAAAACAGCGAAATATAAAGCATGCTTTTGTTCACTGGCTCCCACAGAGTGTGTAGACTACTATACCCGAGTAGCATTTGGCCAAGCCACAGAAAACACTGCTATGTGTGTTCTTTTCTTTGGATAATCCCATTGTTCATTCACTCTATAGCGTAGTGCTCTGGGCTCACATACAGTACAGTCCCCAGCCAGCATCTCTGATTGCATTATCTCGAACCTTCACTTCTAATAGATTACCAGATGCAGTGAAGCAACCATATAAAGTTATTGAATTGTACTGATAAAACCTAAATCATCTGGTCTTTAATCAGACAGTCCGCAACGTGAACCCGGGTTTGTATCGCATCAGTGCAAGAATGAAACCCCCGTGTCACGAGTTTAACTGGCTCTTTACCAAATGTCTCTCATGGATGAACACAAACACATGCCAAGCTGGAGCTGGATAGTGACCTGGGGAACACTTGTATTCTGTGTGATCGAAATTTGTATTGCATGTAATTACTTCTGCACTCTCTATGGTGTATGGCCTCAGTGAGACTCAGTGGTCTCTAGGTTTGACTAGAGACTGAAAACAGCCGCACCCTACTTTTTACTGATAAATCGGCAGATATTTTTAAACTGATGGTCTGGTGTAGCTTTTAGAGTTGATATGAGAACAGTCTTAACATGTTCGACTAATTAGGAAGCGCGGCCCCTATTACTCTTTGTCAAAAATGTGTCACTTTTGTTTACAGCAGGTTGCTATCCATTATCCGTGACTATCGTATGGGGGGGTGCTAAAATGCTCCATAAAGACCATTTGCACAGTCCGTTACGTTGCACTCCTTTGCTGTTATTTCACTTAAATGTTCTTGTCAAAGAACAACAAATGAAACCATTGCGTTTGTGTCAAAGATGTCCTGACATGACAAAAAACAATGAGTGAAACCTGTAGGCATGTGCTTAGGGATGGGAATCGAGAACCGGTTCTTGTTCAGAACCGGTTCCGAGTCAACCGATTCCTTGGAATCATTAGCAAGCCTGCTTAACGATTCCGCTTATCGGTTCCGGTCGCGGCAAATGCGTCGCGACGTCACACACACGCTGCTTTGATTTGGTTCAGAACGCAGCAAACATGGCGCCGCCGAGGAAGAATCGCATTGTGCGTTCACACCAAACGCGACGGGGCGACAAGATCCCATACAAAGTGAACGTAGAGACGCGTATAAGGGCGAATTTTTCGCGGGAGAAAACTGGCGACAAGTTTTTGTCGTGATGACAGCCAATCAGCGTTCAACAGCGTGATAACTGAGTGATATGTGTAACGTAACAGCCAATCAGCCGTCAAACAAAGGAGAAAGTGATTGTTGCAGTTTGCGACTCCCGGAGCTGTATATATAATGGTATATAATATATTATAATTGTATATATAATATCACGGCCCACAGCTCTGTCGCCTCCGGATGGCGTAGCGTGGGGAGCTCTCATAGGGATTGGGCTTCTCGGGGTTTGTTTACCGGCGTTGCTATGGTTTCCGGTCGTGTGTGTTCCAACGGTTTATTAGGTAGGCCCATCTAATAAATCTCTGTCTAATCAATGCTTCATTTTGTTTATGTCAGTTGAATTTTGTTACAAGTTGAATGCAAATGAGCACTGTTAGCATTCCAAAAGGCACAAGCTCTTACTTGGCTGTTTTCAGTCTGTGTTTTTAGTTGTATGGCACATACAACACAAACCCAGTGTTTAAATGTGGGCGATAGTGTTTACATGTGGTCGATAGGGTTTACATGTGGTCCATAGTGTTTAAATATGGTCGATATTGTTTAAATGTGATCGACAGTGTTTAAATATGGTCGATAGTGTTTAAATATGTTCTTTTCCCTCACTCTCCACCTCATCCCTAACTCTCCACCTCAAGCTGGTGTGTAGTGAGCGTTCTGGCACCGATTGGCTGCCGTGCATCACCCAAGTGGGTGCTACATATTGGTGGTGGTTAGTGAGGTCCCCCCTTCACTTTAGGCGTCTTTGAGTGTTATTAATTATTATTATTCTTCATGTTTAACCTCTGTTTTCCTTTTATTCCTAGTCTGTTTTACATAGTTTTGAATGATGACTATATGCTCTGTAAGGTGACCTTGGGTGTCTTGAAAGGCGCCTCTAAATTAAATGTATTATTATTATTATTATTACATAATGATGGCATTTGGGCTTAAAAAGCCAAACATATATTTTTTCGTCTAGACCAATTGATTTGAAAATGTACAATTTCCTAATACTAGAAGCACTTCTGATCAGATATTAAAGAGATTTAATACAAACAAACACATTTATACTTATTTTCTCACCCAATGAGAATCGATAAGAGAATCGATAAGGAATCGGATCGATAAGCAGAATCGGAATCGGAATCGTTAAATTCTTATCAATTCCCATCCCTACATGTGCTGCTGTGTGTGTATTTGTGGTTGTGTGTCCATCTGTCTGTCTGTTTTACCAGACTGTGTGTGTGTGTGTGTGTGTGTGTGTGTGTGTGTGTGTGTGTGTGTGTGTGTGTGTGTGTGTGTGTGTGTGTTTCTGCATGTGTTTGTGGTCTGTGAGACACGATAAGAATGTGTGGCCTTCCAGAAACCACCACAGGCTGATCGAGTCCTGACCAAGTCACGTCCGGTGGCTCCATAGACGCCTCAGGAATTCCTGCGCTTGCACCGAATAATAGGACACGGAATGATATCAGCCTTATTTGTTGACCTCACCCAGTTCGCACAGGGTTCGTGATGGTGCGCACGGGGTGATTAAATGACCATTCTTTAGGCCAATTTCTCATGCTCTTCTCTTTCCCTGTGTGTGTGTGTGTGTGTGTGTGTGTGTGTGTGTGTGTGTGTGTGTGTGTGTGTGTGTGTGTGTGTGTGTGTGTGTGTGTGTGTGTGTGTGTGTGTGTGCACAGCTTGGTGCCAACATCCTGATCTTCCTGTGCACAAACATGATTGGGATCTGCACCCACTACCCTGCGGAGGTGTCCCAGCGACAGGCCTTCCAGGAGACCCGAGGGTACATCCAGGCCAAGCAGCACCTGCAGAGAGAGAACCAGCAGCAGGTACGCGCACACGCATGCGCACACACATTATCCAAGCACAGATACAAACACACACACACACACAATGTCAAAGCACACAGACCTACACAGAAGCACACGGGCGACCAAGCAGGCACGCAAACTACTCAAGACACACACACACACACACACACACACACACACACACACACACACACACACATACATTGGAAAATCCCACATGTGGAGTTTACACTATGCAAAGTATTCTAATCCCCCCCAAACACAAACCCGCACACGCACACACACCACACCGCACCACACACAAATGAGCAACAAAAGGCGTCTCCCAGTTCCCCAGTGTAATTTGTTTGTCTCAGTTTCCAAGTTCAACAATATGCTGGTGAGTGGATCCTCTCTACTCCTCTTTATTTGAATAACACGTTCCCACGCAGATGCCAACCGGGCCTCTGTGACTCACTGGGCTGGCTAGCAGCACAGGAACACATGAAAGTGAATGGGCTGAGATGAACGGCTCCCATCCCTCCCTCCCTCGCCTCTCCTCATGTCTCCACCGCTCTCTCCTCCTCCCTTCCTTCCATTTCTCCAATTCTGTAATCTCTCTCTCTCTCTCTCTCTCTCTCTCTCTCTCTCTCTCTCTCTCTCTCTCTCTCTCTCTCTCTCCTCTCTCTCTCTCTCCTTTTTCTCGGTCTTGCTCTTTCTTCTTCGCTTTCTCTGTTATCTATTTATCTCCTCCTATCCCTGTCTGTCTCTCTGTGTCAATCTCTCTATCTCTAATTTGCTCCTCCCCTTTCTCTCTCTCTGTCTCTCTCTCTCTCTCCCTCTCTCTCTCTCTCTCTCTGTCTCTCTCTCTCTCTCTCTGTCTCTCTCTCTCTCTCTCCCTCTCTCTCTCTTACCCTACTCAAGGAGCGCTTACTGCTGTCGGTGCTGCCGAGGCACGTTGCCATGGAGATGAAGGCAGACATCAATGTCAAGAAGAAAGATATGATGTTCCACAAGATCTACATCCAGAAACACGACAACGTCAGGTCAGCCGGGGAGAGCCGCGCAGGCACACAAACACTCGCACACGATGATCCACAAGTGGCCACGAACGGAGGACAGAATGTGGGTCAATCCATCCACAGCGACTGTGACATGGCTTATGAAAGCTGGGTTCATTACCGCTCCCGCCAGGCTGTGACGGTGTGTTATTGATCCGCCACACGCCAATGCACTTCCTGTAACAGACTCTGTGTAGCAGACCCTTGCTGGGCCCGCCATCCCCCGCCCCCCTTTGCCCTTGCCCTCATCTCCACCCATGTCTCAGCCCACTACCTCACCCCCACCCCCGCCGAGAAGCCATCGTTTAGTACCGCTCTGAATCCCCCTGTCTGGCCGACGGTGTTGCTGGGCTGACTTGAATGAGGTCAATTTAACAGGGGGACTTGTATTGGCTGTGGGGAATAGGGGGGCGTGCGACTCTGGTTCCGCTAAGGGAGATGTAGACAAGCAACTATTGGGACTCTAGATGGCTGAAAAATGTAAGCTAGCGCTCTCTCTCCCAGGAGATTCTTCCGTGTCATCGTTGGGTACAATGACTCAACCCAAGGACTCGCCTGTGTAGGCTGAGCATTGCAGGGCCAACAGCGCCCTCTGCATGCTGCCAGCGGTCACTGCCTCAGTTGTTTATCCCTGTATGGTTTGGTGGTCGCTATCAGAAGGCAGACATGGAAGGTATGCAGAGTGCCTGACCTTTCTCCCGGGAGTGACAGAGAGAGGGGGGATCAAACTAAACTAAAGCCATGGAGAAGTAAATCAAAGAAGAGAAGCTGAGGTTTAGAAGGCAATCATAGAAATAGAGCAGGATAGGATTGAACTGATTTGGAATGGGTGGAATGAGGTGACCTAGATCAGCCCAGACAGTGACAAGCAGAACTGAAATGATGGCCGTTTCTACACCTCTACTCAACGCCAACAAGCTGCCACGGGCCAGCCAGACTCACACACAACACGAAGTGGCGGGTAGGAAGAGGGTGGGCAATTATGCTCAGATTACTCGGATACACTTTGTGTGTTCGGCTGCCTCCATCGGTACCCCTCATGTCTGATGGTGTCTGTCGTGTGTCTTCCAGTATACTGTTTGCGGACATTGAGGGCTTCACCAGCCTGGCGTCCCAGTGCACGGCCCAGGAGCTGGTCATGACCCTGAACGAACTGTTTGCCCGCTTCGACAAGCTCGCCTCGGTGAGCACTGTGGCCTGACACGTCCCACGGGCAAAAAACAAGAAAAAACAAGAAATCACTACGGCATTCCCTCTTGCACCCGTTTTCCATTGTGTGCTTAACATCTGTTTTTTTCGCATGACACACTTTGTGTGTGTGTGTGTGTGTGTGTGTGTGTGTGTGTGTGTGTGTGTGTGTGTGTGTGTGTGTGTGTGTGTGTGTGTGCGTGCGTGCGTGCGTGCGTGTGTGTGTGTGTGTGCAGGAGAACCACTGCCTGCGCATTAAGATCCTTGGGGACTGCTACTACTGTGTCTCGGGGCTGCCTGAGCCGCGGGCCGACCACGCCCACTGCTGCGTGGAGATGGGCGTGGACATGATCGAGGCCATCTCGTAAGTCCCGCCGAAAGCGCCACGCTGCAATGCCGCGCGCTGCATGCTACATGCTACATGCTACATACCACACGCTACCCTCTGCGCTGCGCGGCCATTCGTTTGTGCGTGTCATTGTCGTGTGTATTTCCGCAGGCTGGTGAGAGAGGTGACGGGGGTCAACGTCAACATGCGGGTGGGCATCCACAGCGGGCGCGTCCACTGCGGGGTGCTGGGGTTACGCAAGTGGCAGTTTGACGTGTGGTCCAACGACGTGACGTTAGCCAACCAGATGGAGGCCGGAGGGAAGGCAGGGTAAGGCACACTCCTGCCACCGACTCCCATTGTGCCGCACAGCGTTTAGCTTAGCATTGAATTCAGTAGCCTGGAGGTCACTCAGTCTTTTTCTGAAACGTAGTCACCGCTATATCAATTTGACTCTTCAGTGACCTTGGTGTGTGTGTGTGTACAGGCGTATCCACATCACTAACGCCACGCTGCAGTATCTGAACGGGGACTATGAGGTGGAGCCAGGCTTCGGAGGAGAAAGAAACGCATACCTGAACACAAACAACATCGAGACCTTCCTGGTGCTAGGATGCAGCCAGAAACGAGTTAGTGCACACACTTATTACTGTTGACTCTTACTAATTATTCATTTAGGACACTTGCATATTTGATCACAAGCAGCTCAACAATTATTTGACATGTCAATAATGAGCAGGGAGGGGTTGGGCTCAAGGACACTCAAGGATGCTCACAGGTAGACTACGTACATTGGGGTTTGAACAAAGAACCTTTAGGCTTGTGTTCATCATGCCCTATTCAATGAACATGGGCACATTATCAAGCAAACACACTCAAGTTCCACAATCACGTCAATGCAAATGACACAAACGCTTAATGAAGTTCAGTCTCTGACTCAGTCTGTGTCTCTACCTGCTCTAACATCTGGGCTGGCTGCTGTCGGGGTGCTCCAATAGAAAGAGGAGAAAGCAATGATGGCCAAGATGCAGCGGGTCCGCGCCAACTCGGGGGACGCCTTGATGATGCCACGCTGGGTGCCCGACCGATCCTTCTCGCGAACCAAGGAGTCCAAGGTCTTCAGGCAGATGGTAAGACACAAGACACAAGCCCACTACCACCTCCCGCAACACCTTGATCACAGGATCTGAGGATAGATGAGGTCTACAACCGTCCATGTGTTGTTGATTATTTTCCTTTCTAATTAGTAAAATTCTTGCTGCGCATTCCTTTTTTAAGTGCGTCAGAAATTAAGAATATGATCACTAACCACTTGGGTGGGGCCATTTGCCTACTAGTCAACAGTTACGAAAATAAGAAGGAATGTAATTCAAGACAACGCGCTTCACAGCCAAATCGTCTTATTTATATTCAATTCAAACTCATAATACAAGTATTAAAAGAACGTCTGTGCCCTTTTCTTTTTCAAAATGTGCACAATCGACACATCTAAAGAACACACGAGAGATTCATAGCCGTATTATTGATCTGTTAATGAACAGGGTCGGGTCTTTGATTAGGGGCAGAATCCCAGGGGCTGCAATCGCATAAGCTCATCTGATGAAGCAGTTTGATCTATCTTGTCCTCTGTGAACCCCCCTCCATCCACACACACACACACACACACACACACACACACACACACACACACACACACACACACACACACACACACACACACACACACACACACACACACGCCTGGTTTGTCACTTCCTAAATCTCTCTTGCTCCCTCCTTCGTCATCCTGTCCACCCTGCCGTTGTCCTCTGCCGTTCTCTTTAATATCGTCCTCATCTCCCCCTCTCTCCATTTTCTTTAATCTTGCGATTTATGCTTTTGTGTCTTCATTACTCGGTTTACCCCATTGCGTCTGATGTTGTAACCCCCCCCTTCCCATCAGAGAAGGCCAGTGCCCCAGGGTGATGAGGGTGTAATTTGAAGCCTCCAAGTATTAATTAAAACATAAGTCTGGAACTGGGGGATAAGCTGTGCAGATGTCTTCTCTGGCGTCTGCCATAATCTCTCCCCCTTGTTTTTTAATTTATTTTTCACTCACACACAATGGATCCCTGCTTGTATTTCGTGCTCCCAACATCTTTCTATTTCTGTGTTTAATTTTCTCTCTCTCTCTCTGTCTTTTTTCAGGGAATTGATGAGGCATCCAGTAAAGACCAGTAAGTCCTCTAACCTTGTCTCTTTCCATGTGGTGATGTTGTGCGCTTGTGAAATAGAAGTAGAGTATGTGAGTGTCTCAAACCCAAACTAGTACCAATTGTTCTCTGTGTAGTTATTCAGATGTTTTCCTAATTATGTATTTTATTACTTCTAGCTTATCATCCATATTTTTCCCTCTGTGTAATGATTATTGCAAGTTATTAAGCCAAAACACAAGTGTCTCTTTTACACTTCAGATCCTGAGGATATTAGTCATTGTATTAAAATATATCACACACAATGTAGTTCTGCAAAATATGACACTATGGACATTTAGCTTATTTCAAACATTTATATATTCATAATATATTAAAATCCCAATTGTCTCGGTTAATTTGAGAAATTAGCCCAATAGGATTAAGCAGCAGGGACAGCCCTAATTGTCAAAGGAACACAGACATTCAGAGCACACACACACACACACACACACACACACACACACACACACACACACACACACACACACACACACACACACACACACACACACACACACACACACACACACACACACACACAGAGTGGATACACAGTTACCTCGACCCAGGCGTGGTGACCTTCTCTTCTTCTGCTCTGCGTCAGCCGGTGCACTCAGGAGGCGCTCAACCCAGAGGACGAGGTGGACGAGTTCCTGGGCCGCGCCATCGACGCCCGCAGCATCGACCAGCTGAGGAAGGACCATGTCAAGAAGTTCCTGCTCACCTTCCAGACCGCCATTCTGGAAAAAAAGGTCAATGATCATTGGACAGAGGACAAATCTAAAAGACGACCTGGTATGGGTTGATCAATAATAGCAAGGAGGGGCTTTTCATCATAACATTTGTATTTGGGCCCACAGGGCGGTGGGGGGAGGTAAAGGATCAGTTCATTGATTTGTCAGTGAATGGGTGTGGGTCAATGTATGGGTTCTTGTGTTTTTAGTATTCCAAGAAGGTGGACGACCGCTTCGGGGGGTACGTGGCGTGCTCGCTGCTCGTCTTCTGCTTCATTTGTGCCATTCAGCTCATCGTCTTTCCTCAGTGAGTACTGAAATCACACACTCGCTTTCCGTTCGTGTCGGAGACGTGTTTTGTTATTGTCTTTTATGAAATGATACGTCGGGAAGCTGTTCTGTTTGTTTGTCGGGCAATAAAATGTGAACAAGAGAGAGTTGCACTTGCCTCAAAAACAAATCTTCTCTCATTTACCAATAAAGAAATCTTCTCTCATGTGTCACTTGCAGCACGGCGCTCATGCTCGCTCTGTTCGTCAGCATCTTCGTCCTCCTCACCAACATCCTCTTCATCTGTGCCATCTACTCCTGTATCAAAGTAAGCGTTTTCTCCTCTTTCCAATCTACACACCCCTCACCTTTCAGTTCTGCGTCATCCTCCCTCACCACGGGTCCAATCTGCTCCTTCCTAGGTGTTCCCCGCTGCCTTGCAGACACTGACCAAGAAGATTGTCCAGTCCCGAGTGAACAGCACCCTGGTGGGAGTCATCACCATCCTGCTGCTCTTCGTCGCCGCCTTTGTCAACATGGTAAGAACAACAGCCGCGGCGCCATTCTCCGCCATTTTGCTGTGACAAGCAGAAGACTGGGGAGTCCTGCTGTGACATTTTCCAGGGATTTTAGTTGTGGACTTCAGTAGAGGATGTATGACACTAAGTGACATGGTTGATCTGTGGCATTCGCGCCACATGTTCCCCTCCCTCTTCCGGTAAATCATTTCCACACTGTGTGACCGTCCGTTGACCGCGTCTGTGTGTTTGTGTGTTCTCCCTCCCCTCTGCCTCCCACTAGTTCTCATGCAACACAGAGGGCCTGTATGATTGTGTGGCAACGGACTGGAACACGTCCGTGACCCTCTGCCTGCTCCACAACCTGACCAGAGCAGCCGAGGACGGGTTGACCCTGTGTCCCAGCCAGGCCAAGCCCTGCCATTTCCCAGAGGTCAGCATCAGCCACCCCCCCCCCCCCCCCGCCCTAACCCACCCATTGCTCCCCTCAGAGCATCCGAGCTTGAATAGCAGTGACTGTTCCCTCGCGTACCCATTGACATGCTGTCCTAAGGCAGCCGTCCGTGAGGCTGTTCCACCGCAATTGTGTTTGCATTTGTGATCAGGCGTGGCCGCCTCTATTTGTCTAACATACCTTCTCTTTCCTCGTGGCCGTCTATTCCCCACCCCTCTTCCCTTGGCCCGTCTCCCCGCTACAGTACTTCAGCTACAGCGTGATGCTGACCCTGCTGGCCTGCTCCGTGTTCCTGCACATCAGCAGCATCGGCAAGCTGGCTCTCATGGTGCTCATCCAGCTGGTCTTCATCGTGCTGGTGGAGTGGCCCCAGGTGACCCTGTTCAACAACGCCGACCTGCTGGTCACCGCCAACACGCTGTAAGTCCCCTGACCTCACTGGTTATGAGGCGCCAACCCGAGGCACACGCACTCACAGCGCACCCGGGGCCTGAGACTATTTATTTCACGCTGAGAGAATACCGGTTGACATTACAAGTACAGGAATGCAGGATTGCCCTGGATACCGCTTTGAATTCATGTCTTATGATGTTTTTCTGTTCTTCAGATCATTAAATCCCTTGAATGACTCCCAGTACTTGTAAGTTGCATTTATATTAACTACAAAGACAATTGTGGTTATGAGTCACAGTGTACAAAGAGACTAATTACCTGTTGCTTTTACAGGAGTACTTATTTAAATGAAACCACAGAGATTTGGTAAGTCCCTTTCGCCTTGTTTAAAAAAGATTGTTTGCATCGTTTTAACGCCTTTTATAAATTAATTTAATGGTTTTCTCTCGATGTGATACACCTGGTTATCCACACACGTCATCCGTATTCCTCTCCTCTCCTCTTCCTCAGCATGAAGAGCGTCACTAAAGTGTCCCTAAAGGTCATGACGCCCGTCATCCTCACGGTGTTTGTCCTCGCCCTCTACCTGCACGCCCAGCAGGTGGAGTCGACTGCACGCCTCGACTTCCTGTGGAAGCTGGAGGTAGCTGGAACGCCCAAAACTAGCACTCAAAACCGCCACACAACGTGTTCTGATTCCTGTTGCTACCCCGCACTCTAACCAAGACTTGTTTAAATGCATGTTTTACTATGCAAAGAATCAATTAATAAAATACCGCTTGTATGCTTTCATTTTCATCTGCCTCACTTGAGAATGCTTTGGGTACAAATGTCCTCTAAGTGTTTAGGTAGGAGCCCATTGCAGGAGTCAACCAATCGATTTGGATTGGATTCAATTAGTAGTGAATTTAAGCCGGTGAAGTCTTCGGTCCAACCATGCATAGACGCGGTACATGAAAACCCTGAGTTAGTCAATGTCATTCCATCCGGCTTGCTCTAATCTCCTCCCCCCCCCCCCCACCCCCACCTCCCACTGCCCCAGGCCACAGAGGAGAAGGAGGAGATGGAGGAGCTCCAGGCCTACAACCGCCGGCTGCTCCACAACATCCTTCCCAAGGACGTGGCCGCCCACTTCCTGCAGCGCGAGCGGCGCAACGACGAGCTGTACTACCAGTCGTGCGAGTGCGTGGCCGTCATGTTCGCCTCCATCTGCAACTTCTCCGAGTTCTACGTGGAGCTGGAGGCCAACAACGAGGGGGTGGAGTGCCTCCGCCTGCTCAACGAGATCATCGCTGACTTCGATGAGGTGTGTGTGTGGGTGTGTTTGTGTTTGCCATGGGTGGGTCTTTTTGGGATCTTTAGCGGGGATTCTTCTCTATTTTATGTCTTTCTTTAATATCCTGTTTATAGATAATTGCATAATATTTATGGAAGGTTTTTCGATATTGGAACACTCTACAACTGTTAAAAGGTTGCTGAAAAATCAGTTGAAAATCTGCCTCTTCTGACATCACAAGTGGGCGTGTCTACCTGGATGTGTGCTGGATAGATCAGCCTACCAGCCTACCCAGTAGACTCTGGCAAACGTTGCTCTATCCGTCATACATCTTGGTGGGCACGCCCACTTGTGATGTCGGGAAAAGACCGATTTTCAAAATGGCTGACCGCACTCCTCACACCTGGTGCTATAATATCTCGCCTTTAACTCCTTCTCTCTCTCTCTCAACCCAGATCATCAGCGAGGACCGGTTCCGTCAGCTGGAGAAGATCAAGACCATCGGCTCCACCTACATGGCCGCCTCGGGCCTCAACGCCTCCACCTACGACAGGGAGGGCCGCTCCCACATCCTGGCCCTGGCCGACTACTCCATGCGGCTGAGGGAGCAGATGAAGTACATCAACGAGCACTCCTTCAACAACTTCCAGATGAAGATAGGTCAGTGAGGGTAGATAAGACACCAGCACGCTGATCCTGGGGAGGGCATTTTTTTCTACATCCTCATTATCGATGCATTTCAAGGGGGGGGAAGGGAGTGTAGCAGCAGGACTGGGGACTAGGGTGTTGCACACATAACTGAAAAGTTACTGGGCTAGTTCCCCAATGTCCAGACCTGCAACCTACCTCCAGGCATCGTTGGGCCCAAGTGTCTTACCTCGACCTGCTCCGAGTAGGCTCCCTCATGAAATGCATGTTAGTTTGACGTCAATCTTTTGATATATATTTGGTTTCTAGCCTAATGTAAATAACGGTCCTATTTGCTTAAAGGAAAGTGGATGAGATTGATCAGAACCTGTGTTTTGGGTATTCCCAGGGCTCAACATGGGTCCGGTTGTGGCAGGAGTTATTGGGGCGCGGAAACCCCAGTATGACATCTGGGGCAACACGGTCAACGTGGCAAGTCGCATGGACAGCACGGGACTGCCCGACTACATCCAGGTATCATGCATGAGCAACCACAGGAATGTATCATACTGACCTTACAAACGATGCTAGTACTAGTAGGACAGTTAACTAGTGATCTATCCTTGACCAAAATGGGGACTCTAGCCCAACGAAGGCTGCTCTGTAACAGATATGTATAATATCGTAATATAATAACAAAGATATGATTCATGATGGAGTGGACGGCATGTCAACCACTTCCCAAATGAAACATCCTCATCGATTCCTATTTCAGCACATTCAATTAGATGCATTCGATTTATTCATTGTTTAACATATCGACGTTGTTAACATTAGCCCTTAGCCTTCAGCCTTCCACAGAACTGCCATCATTTCGTCAGGAGGCCGTCAGGTCTTACTGCCCTTTGTCCATGTGATCTCCTAGGTGACGGCGGACCTGCAGCACGTGCTGGTGAACCGGGGCTACCAACTGGACTACCGCGGCGTGGTCAAGGTGAAGGGCAAGGGGGAGATGACCACCTACTTCCTCACCAGCGGGCCCCAGAGCAGTTAGCGAGCGGCCGTACCACAACGTCACTTCCCCCTGCACTGACGAGACACCAGGGAGACCCGCAGGGTCCAGGAGGAGGAGGGTGGGGGAGGAAGACAAGGCCATAGTGCGGAGCACTAAAGCATGCTGGGAAGCACGTGGCGGGGAGAGAGACGACGGCCAAGAAGGACACCGGCCGGCCTTCTCTTTTTGCCCTGGCGCTGCGCCTATGCACACACATAGGAAGCCGGGTTTTTATTTGAAGGTTGATTCCCCACCCCTCCCAAGCTGCTTGAGGAATCGTGAAGGGGCACATGTTTTTTTGCCTGTGTTTGTCTACACTTCACCCAGAGTTATTTATTTAAATCGGGAGGGATTCTTTTTTTTTTTTTTAATGACTACCTTGTTATAACAAGACCATCGCTTCATGAAGAAAATATGCAAAGAATACGTGAAGGAAAATAAAATGACCAAAGAACAAATGTTTGAGAGATACACAAACACGACATGTTTATAAATGCGTGTGGGATGCAGTCGGAAATGTCTTGCATTTTACTCGAGTATAGTAATCTTCAGTTATTTATTGTTGAGTTTGTCCGCTCTCTACTACAGAAGCCAAGGTACCACTGCTGTCGTCGATGGGGGAGAACTCTTTCTAACTCGCGCAGTGTAGCGTTCCCACACACATGACAGCTTGGATTTCCTTTGGGGTGTTTTGTTTCTTTTTTTTTACCAGAATCCGTCCTCTCTTTCAAATGTTAATAAGCAAGATTATAGATGTGTGTTTTGCAGAGAAGTATGACTGATTCATTAATTGCTCCCACCTGACAATGTATTTTTGGTACAACCCCAAATATTTTTGGAGATAAAGGCGAAATGGCTCTATAAGCACTTGTGGTACAAAAGAGATTGTTTTACCTGTTACAATGTGTGTGTGTGTGTGTGTGTGTGTGTGTGTGTGTGTGTGTGTGTGTGTGTGTGTGTGTGTGTGTGTGTGTGTGTGTGTGAGAAAGAATATATAACAGAATGCCTTTTTTGATCTTCGAAGGCAAAACTTTTCACTGTGAGTTTTTTACAAAACTGTAAGACAAATGCTTTCTCGCCAAACTGGTCGCTACAAAGCATATTTGATATTATACTTTGTAGTCGTGTCTCCATTCCTAGAACATGTTAGAGAAGAAAATGGGGATTTTCTGACATGTCTATTGGGCTGTGATTCTAGTTTCATTCCGTTAGAAACAATTGATGAGTTTTTCATTATTGTTTCAATGTCCAAACATAAGCTGGCTGTCCTGAAAGGTAAAACATAGACTGTTTTGAACGGATACGCTGTATGTAGGAACTTACTGTTCACAGGTATTGCCTTGAGATTAATGCTGTTCTGTGGTACAGGTATTCTGTTCACAAACGAATCCACAATACAGCATTTCTTTCAGCAACATTTTCTGGTACATGGTACTCTAAGTCGGTCATTTGAAATCAATAACTCAAATCTTGGATCTCTTCTCCATGGTAACACTACTGAGAATTAGCATTCACTATGTTGCGTGTGGTATATAGCTAAAGAGGTTGTGTCACTGAAATGTAAAGTGAGAGATGTAATGATGTAAATGACTTCCTGTTTGCCAGCAGGTTGAAAAGATAGTCAAAACGAATAACACTGAAGCCATGTTTAAAAAGTAACCATAGGGACCATCATCAATGAAGTGTGCCAGTCTTCTTTCTTCATCACAGAAAAAAACGTCATATTTGTCTGTATTCCAGATTAATTAAGGTGAACAGTACTTTGTTCCTTTTACATTAAAAGAGACCCTTCAAATAGAATGATATATGAATAATTGATTCCACAGATTTCCCTTGAATAAGAAATCAATAAATTGCTGATTTGCGTTAATCTGGATGTTTCTGTTTTTATGATGTTATTTGTCATTCATGGATTTCTAATAATAAGGTATATTTAACAATAATGAACATTTAGCAAAATAGATACTGAAGAGAGCCTATGGCTCAATTTTTCTTATTTTGTGTGTTCTAGTCTCAGACTATCAAATTATTTATGTTAGGATAATGAATACTTATTATGCTATTAGTTATATATGTTTATATAACTAGATTATTTACAGGTTGAGGGTAATTCACATTTTTTAACTGGCCAAAACAGTGAAACTTACCCTCCTTTGTCGGACCCTCTCCACTTCTGAATGTATCAGTCTAAGGTTTCCCCACGACACTGGAGATAGTATGTAGCTAATTGCCTCAGAATTAATAATTAATTTAATCGGCGGTAATAGGAATGTTAACTTACACCACTCAGTGGTGAGCATTAATTAAACTTAGCCGAATTAGTTGTATGACAGTTGACTAGTGAGGGCTGTCTATGAAACACCATTTGATTGAGAGAGAGTAGAAACACTTTCCAAAAAAGTATTGTCAGCGGGTCTGCGCCCCGCTCGGTCGTGCGGGACGACGGTAGGGGCCCGCCACCAGGGGACTCTGTAAATCACCCCAACTCGTGGCACCTGTTACACTGAGAGGCAAGACGCGAGGCCACGGCGTCACGGTATCGCTTGTCGTCTCTTCTCCATCCTCTCCCATGACTTCCACACCTAGAAGACAGCGTTGGATCCCCCGTCTCTTCTGAGCGGTGATCAAAGACTAATTAGTCGAAGAAATAAGTCGAGTCCGGTCGAGGTAAGGAACGTCTCTGGGAAATACGAAACTTGTAGCTGCTGCTTCGCGTGTCGGTTGTCTTCCTCGTTGTAGATGGGAGGCTCAGGCTAGATGTGGACTTATTTTTGTCAACATTATTGATCCACGTTTCAGGATGGAGAGTTACGTTTTTCTAGGAAAGGAAAGGATTTTAGAAAGTGATGCTTGTGAAATTCGGATTCGTTTTTTAATGTTGTTTCTGGTTGCTTCTTCAGGGTTGATCCCGCTGTTTTGATCATATTGTCGCTTACAGTCTTTTCCTGTTTCAATTTTAAACGGTTGTCACTAAACTTGAATGTGTCTTGTGTGCCCGTTTGTATACATTCAGTGCAGGCACAGTATCGCATTTCCTCACCTTTGGACAGAATAGCGATAAACTCCTGTCTGAAAAACTTGACTTTAAGAATCTTAAACTCTATAACATAAATCACTTTTGCCATACAACCTGTTCAATCGGTTATTACTGTAGTGACAAGTAGGGCTGGTTCCCTAAAAGTCCATTAATGATTATGTGTTGTTCATTGAGTCGTAGCCTACTCAACAGTTGTCTCGTTTGAATCACAAGTCTATTGTTTCTTGGATCAATTATGAAGGAGGCTGGCTGGAGACCAGAGTAAATTAATTATGTGCCAATAAGAGTCTCTAAACAGTGATTATTTGAGTTCATGCGGATGTTCGCATAGCAAGCATATCCTGTTACGTTAACATCAACCTTCCAAGAAAATTGGTTACTTCAGTAACAGGGCTTTGAAGGGGAATACTACTGACGTTGGCTTAGGTTGGATGCTATGGTGTAGGGGTGAAAAATCTGTCTCTTCTATTGACATTAATATTTTGAGGGGGATTTTTTAAGCAAACATTCAAACTTTTACATTGCTAATCTCCTGTTACCTCTGGTAGGCCTATAGGCTATTATCTTACCAACTTTATTGTCAACTCTTTCCAAGAGCTCAACAAACAGGTTTCGGCTGTTGAATCAAAATGTTCTCATTAACACATTTGCTCATTGTAGGCCACATTTTGATTTAAGCCCTGTAATATAAGTAAGTAATGACACACTTTGTTTAACTTGCTGGAGGACTTTATTTTGTTTTCCTTCTTCTACCATATGCTTACTTTCACATGGATACGTGTTTCAAGGACGTTCTTGTAAAGGCCTGCACCCTTGTGTCATTCATTATCAGCCATGGGAGTTGTACGTTGAGCCTTCATTGCATTGGCCACCTGCTGACACGTAGCTCGCGCAGGGCAGTGGCAGCAGGTGTATAGAGGTGTGTTTCTCCCCACAACCTTTTCCTGTGGGACTGCATTCTAGAGGGGGAAGGCGTGGAAGTCAGATAGACGTGTTTGGTAAGGGCGAACTAGCCGCCGTGTCAGACCGGTTTGAGGTATTTAAACACTTTGCAGAGTCTGTCATTCTCAGCAGATAAACGGCTGAGGGTTGCCTCTTCAAAGTCAAATGTAAGAAAATGAAACGAGTGTATACTCTACTGAACATGCTTTCTGCCTTGTCTCAACAGTCTTCAGTGCATCGGCCCATTCTGCAGCATGCGTCTGTTTTTTCGACGGCGTGTGTCCCCCATTAAGTTGGCCCTGCTGGGGGGAGCGCTGTTCATGGTGGTGCTGGTGGTTCTCCAGTGGGACGTGAGCTCGGCTCCCACCCAGGACCGCTGGCTCCGCGACCTGGTGGATAAGAGGGACCAAGTCCTGGGCATGGTGCAGGAGGCGGTCAACAACCTGGGCTTCCAGATCAGGGCTCCGTTGCGACCCAGCGTGGAGCCCCAGCCCACCCAGAACGTCCGCTGCCCGTCGGGGTTCTACAGCCAGGCTGATCTCCGGCCTGTCCTGGAGAGACCCCCGCAGGACCCCAAGGGATTCGGGGCTGACGGCAAGGCCTTCGTGAAGGACACCATGAGTAAAGAGGAGGAGAGGGAGAAGGCGGAGGGCCAGACACGCCACTGTTTCAACCAGTTTGCCAGTGACCGCATCTCACTCAGCCGTAGCCTCGGAGACGACACCAGGCCCTCAGAGTACGCTCCATGTTTTGTGTTGTATTGCTGAGCTTCCCGGTGGCTGACTAGCTCTGTTGTACCATTGTCCCGCCCCCTTCACACGCACACTAGTCCACATCCACTGCGTAGTTAATGTTTGAGCATATCCAAATATAATTTATTGATCCAATGCATATACTTCATCTTTGTGACAGTATTTAAGCCTCAATTAGAATAAATGTTTGGCCAGGTCACGGCACTGTCTCAATACAAAGGCAATCATTTCATGATTTAATTTCTAAACCATGACTTAAATAACTACAAGCATAAGAACATGCCAAGCGGTCATTGCATTGTGACGTTGTGATGTACAAGCCCAAATTCTATAGTCTAATGTCAACCTTATCTCGTTTAACAGAGTTTCTATCTTCCCAAGAATATATTGTCACTGAGTTAATAAATATATTTTTTTATTTAATAATTACCTCGGTGACATTATTTCTCTCTCGCTGTTTAACCGTTTCCTCTGTCAGAGGTGTGAATTGGCCAGGTGGGTTTCCTGTATCTGTAGTACTGTATGCGTAGGGTTGAGCTATATTTGTCTAAAAGTGAAACTGTGCAAACAGTTCATTTTCCCTTTCACTGCTCCTGTGGTACTTGGTCACTTCCTCAATGACGCATTGAAAGAATTCGAGTACACTGTACTTTAAGAGTAAACGATTCTTTCATCTTATGTTCTAATTGCTTGTAAAACATTCCACAATGTTTATAATGAAAGCCACAATACTTTCATCAAACGTATCCAAATAATTGTTGTCCAGGTGCGTGGAGCGTAAGTTCCGTCGGTGCCCAGCGTTACCAACCACCAGTGTGATCATAGTGTTCCACAACGAGGCCTGGTCCACCCTCCTCAGAACCGTGTACAGCGTCCTGCACACCTCCCCCGCAAGCCTGCTCACCGAGATCATCATGGTGGACGACGCCAGCACTGCAGGTGTGTGTGTGTGTGTGTGTGTGTGTGTGTTAACCATTGCCTTTGACGCCATCTTAATGAGAAATTGTCTCCTCCTCGGACTGAAGCTTGATGTATAGATGCATAAAATGAAACTTTATAGATATGGTAGTAAACTGTAGTAAAATGTAAAATAAATATATCTACAGACCTTTTTTAGAGAGCAGACTGATTCTGTAGATCCCTGTGCCCCTGGTGGCCGTGCACAAGTAAAGGGGTTTGTTGTTAAACACTGCCATTCATCCCCTCCCATTGTACCTAATGAAGAGGCTGTGCAGGATTCTCGTACCTGGTTTCTGATGGGTTTCTGCGATAGTGGTTCTACAGGATACTAACTATGCCGTCTCTCCTAGAGCACCTGAAGAGCCAGCTGGACGAATACGTGCGTCAGCTGAAGATAGTCCGTGTGTTGAGGCAGCGCGAGAGGAAAGGCCTGATCACCGCCAGGCTTCTAGGTGCCAGCGAGGCCAAGGGTGAAGTGCTGACCTTCCTAGACGCACACTGTAAGGAAATCCCCCAGTATAAATCAATGCAGACACAAGGACATATGGCTTGCTTGTCATGTTCATGTTGTCATTGCCGTATTCGTGGAATGGGGACTCGAAAGAGTTATAAATCGGGTTTGTTTTGAAGTTCCCTCCCGGCATGGTTTTCCCTTCCTGTGTAAACAGCGCTGCGTCCAACCATTTCCTTCAGGCTAGGAGTCATGGTCATGCATGCACTCTGTTATTTTCTTGTTACCTGTGTGTTTATTGAGCCTTTCTACTGCTGTTTTCTGGGATCTATGTCACGTCTGTTGTGCTCAACATTTATATATAAAAGATTAGAGGCCAGAGGAAGTTATATTATACGTTTCTAAATAAAAGGGGAACAAAAACAACCCTTGGCCAAATTGGATGTTTGTTGCTTTTATAATTTGTCTACTCCGTCCTTGTTCTCTCCAAGCGGTTGATGGTGCTGCCATGTGTGACCCTGAGGGAGATCTAACCTTCTGCCCATCTCCATAGGTGAGTGTTTCCACGGCTGGCTGGAGCCCCTGCTGGCCCGCATCGTGGAGGAGCCCACAGCGGTGGTCAGTCCAGAGATAACGTCCATCGACATGAACTCGTTCAGTTTCCATAAGCCTGTGGCCAACGCTCGCTCCTACAACCGAGGCAACTTCGACTGGAGCCTCTCCTTCGGCTGGGAGAACATCCCAGAAGACGCCAAGAAGAAACGTCCGGACGAAACCTATCCTATTAAGTAAGTGTCCGTCAAGGGTGCGGTTCCCCATTTTACGATGAGAAGGCTACACGCGTTGCTTTGTAATTGGGATTGGTTTCTACCCTGGGAATCCAGATTTCTCGTGAGAACACAATTTTTGAATTTGCTACTCTTGATTCCCCTGGATCCAAACATTAACAACCAATCACATGGGCGTATTTGATGTAGGCGGGCCAGAAGCGAGCTAATCAGATGACAACAGCGCTGCTACGGAATAAGTCAGTAAACATTGCAAGGTGGCTTCGGATGAACACCAGTTGTTTTGAAACGGCTTTAGCCGGAACAATGAAAGTTATACACTTGGCTTTTACACTGAAAGAGGAACAGAAAACGACACTCAAAGCTGGCTAGTTTGTTTCCCTATTTACATTAATGTAATCATGATTAAATTTCCAGTCAGGGTACTGCTTTTCATATTCATCCAATGTTCTCTTTCTCAGGACGCCTGCTTTTGCTGGAGGTCTATTCTCCATTTCTCAGGAGTATTTTGAACACATTGGAACGTACGATGACAAGATGGAGATCTGGGGTGGAGAGAACGTGGAAATGTCTTTTAGGGTTGGTTTATTTTGCATAATCCATCTTAATACCACAACCACGGCTTGATCAATTATCATTCTTATTTCCAACACCCTAAACTTCTCGTTTTACCTTAATAAATAACCAACGGCTAATGTCATTCATATTACACACCAACCAGCATGTTCGACCGCCATTGTTTTTATGCATTGTTATTTTAATCGGTCCCAAACCGTTTTCCCCAGGTATGGCAGTGTGGAGGCCAGCTTGAGATCATTCCTTGCTCAGTTGTGGGTCATGTCTTCCGCTCCAAGAGCCCCCACACCTTCCCCAAGGGCACAGAGGTCATCACCCGCAACCAGGTGCGCCTGGCAGAGGTCTGGATGGACGGCTACAAGGAAATCTTCTACCGCCGCAACGGGAATGCTGCAAAGATGGCCAGAAACGTTAGTGATTATCTAAAAAAAAAAATTGAAAAGTATTGTGATCTTAACTGGTCATCTTGATTATCCCATTGAACTAGTTGTTCAGGGATGATTTTGTTGTTTTGGGATTACAAAGTTACAGGGTTTACAGCTAATATCCTCCACTGTCCTATATGGTTTGTCACAAGTCTATCAGTCCTAGCATTTTTAAATGTCTATTTTACAGAACAATTATGGAGACATCTCTGATCGATTGAAACTGAGAGAGAGGCTTCAATGTAAAAACTTCACATGGCTTTTGGAAAACATCTACCCAGAGATTTTTTTGCCAGACCTACACCCGAAAAAATTTGGAGCGGTAAGTCATGGTCTTTTCGACACATTGTTCAGGTCTCCCTTGGGATGCTGGTGATGTAAACAGATTATTATTTTTTTTGAATTTTTGATAGATACGAAATGCTGGATCCCTTTCATGCCTGGATGCAGGGGAAAGCAACAAGGGTGGAAAACCAGTCATTATGTATACCTGTCACAACATGGGCGGCAACCAGGTATTGTATTAATAATCGTGTGTCACCTAAGTCCAAAAAGTCTGTCTGTAAAAGAGGTGGGGCTCTGAGCTCATTCAGATCTGTGGTATTGGCAGACTTAACCCACACCAGTGATTCATATTTGCTTCACAACTCTTTGTCTGTCAGGCAGAGGTGTTCAGTAACACCAGCTGACGGCCTGAGGTGCTGGTCCTGATCATGTGTTTGTTCCTTTGTAGTACTTTGAGTATACGTCTTCTAACGAGCTGCGGCACAACATTGGAGAACAGTTGTGTCTCCACGCCGCGCCCGCGGGTAAGGCCATCACTCTGGAAGTCTGCCAGCGCAAAGGAAAAGGCACCAGTATCTCTCCTCATCAGGAGTGGGAGTTTATAGAGGTGAGGACACACTGGAGTGATGTGGACCTACCAGGTTGTATCCCCCCCTATTTTTGGATCCAGAAGGCGAGCGATGCTATGGCAGACCTTCTGGGGGAGATGACAGAGTACCTTGCCTTGGAAACAGAAAACTTAAAAGGGGCTTGTGCCTTGTGTCCTGTTTGATTATGGTTGTATTTTATTGAAGGTTGACCCATTTGCATGAGAGGATGAGGGATTCAGAAGAGAATTTTTGTCTAATTTATCCATTGATCCAAGGTATTGATTTGAAACCTTCAGAAAAATGTCCTGCGAACACCCAGGACGGGATGGACAGCTCGTCCTAACGGGCAAAGTTCTCTAGTAATGGCTGACTTTCTGTTCACTCGTAGCCAATTACACCCTTAATATCTAAGGTCTCAAGCAACTTGATTCAGTTGAAAACAAAAAGGAACCTAAAGAAAGTGAAATGCCGCATTTGCTCTCCAAGAGTTGAGCTCGTCATTATCCGATTTTAGATGATAACTATTAAGTCCGATCTGTGATACTATTTCTCCCAAACCCTAACCAGAGTGGGATTAACATTTGTTATTTTTCCTCTATCCCGCAGGGAAGCGTCCTGAGGAACCCAAGTAGTGGTCAGTGTTTAGAGCTCAAAGCCAGTGAGCTTAAGATGGAGAAGTGTGACGAGGCCAACGTCCACCAGCGCTGGGAGTTCAGTTGACCTGCCTCCCAGCCAACCACTGACCTGTGGCCCACTGTCACTGAACATCGAGGGGTCAGGAACTCGTACTTTCAGCACGTATGATGTATCCTGCTGTAGAGGTTGGGCCAGTCCCCAGTGGGAACTCTGAAGATGGACCTGGATGGAAGCGAAGCGCTCTATAAATCATCCAAGGGCCACCTTTGATTTTAAATGTATTTATGGTGGAAACTGAGCGAATGAAGGAAAGACAATTGGGAGAGGGTTTCTTGGTACTGACAACACAGACCTTCCAACCACAACGTGGCGCATAAAACAACTGTCAAGAGTGCCTATTTCACACTCCAACTTTTAAAATCAAAGTATATACATACTTTGACCGACGATGAATGTTTGATTATGTGCTGCAGTGACAATGGAAATGTTTTGCCAAAGGGAATGATTTTTTTTTTATAAATGTGTATTAACTTAAATCATTTGTATTTATTTGGTATATTAATTTTATTTCTGATCAATTTCCTGCTTCATATTTATGTGTCGCTTTCGTGTTTTTTCCTTGAAAGGTTCATCAAAACATTTAGACCTGCATTACCTAACGTCCGCTGATGACATCACTCTTGTTCAGAATTTGATGGATTCTAGATTGGTTTGATTACGAAGGATAAATTAACCTTGTTTGATGAATCAGGGATGCAGATTGACAATTTGGTGTAGAAACGACAAATAAATGTAAGTGACGGCTTCATGTGAAAGGGTAACATGATGCAGGTTTAAAGAAGTTTTTTTTTTTTAGCATCAATGTTGATGGGACTGATGTGTTTGACATATGACAATAAAATTGTCTACAATGCTTCACTAGGCTGTAATACTGCATGTAGGCCTGCCTCCCCGGACGCTAACACGCGGTTTATGATTTAACCGACGAGTTAATATTTCACCAAGTATAGGGCCACTGTTTGTCCAAGGATGGGCCATACAGGATGTTAATTTTAAACGATGTTGCATATTAGGCGGTTGTAAATCAAAACGTACACTGTCTCCAAGTTGTATAGCTAGATATATGATAATGCTGCTGGGTGATGGAATATAGGTTAGGGGTGTCTACGTAATGTGTCAGGTGGGGAACAAGAGCATTATTCAAGAATACATTATTTGGACTGACGATAGGGGGCAGCAATGAGTCACTGAGGGGTTTGTTTGTTTTACAATGGTCAGCTGGGACATTACCACATACATCTTTTAATCGAGTGGTGAAAGGGAAAATTGGTATAGGCGCAGGCAGAGTGAAGCCGGACAGTCTAGGAAAATGAGCTCTGCGCCTTTGACTCGCTCCGAGGTGTTTGGACAGCTTAGGAGGGAGCTGTATGGAGACGCTCCGTCCAATGAGGGCAGCGCCCACCTCTTCATCATATTGGGAGCCTCCGTGAGTACAACGGCATGGAGTGAAATTAATAATTTTGTTTCCTGGGTGTGATTTGACTTCAATGAAGTTTTACTGAGGCCTAGGAGAACGTAGAGGTTTTAAAATAAAGTGTATTTAGTCATGCACTTAGTTCTCTTTTGCCACATTAGTGACTCGAGTCAGTTCAAGTGAATTTACAAACATACCAGATAAAATATTTATCGTGTCTAGTCTATTGAAAGCTTTCTTTAAAACGTCCATGTCGCCTCTCTTTGAGGACCAGATCCTGTTTATTCAACCTTAATTCCTGGATATAAACCAGAAACTTCCTTGTTCCGCCTCGTACTCCCTGTCCTAGTGGGTGTTGTCTCAAAGGATTACCCAACACTACACAAACAGAACCCTGCTCTTGCCCACATTGTGGCCACTAACAGTTTAACTCATTCAAACTTTGGACCCTGTTCAATAGCTGTCATGGAGGCATCAATACAAAACAAAAAAAAGCAAACAAAGCCATTGTCAAAACAAGTTGATATGCTTTCTACCGTTTCAACAGGGAGATCTTGCAAAAAAGAAAATATACCCCACACTATGGTGAGTATTACACATTACTATTACACCTGGAAATGCCCCCTTTTAAAGTAGGCTGGTTTGTTCTATTCAGGGTTCCCATCTCAGTAGGCTGCAGAGCAGCGTAAACTTTGGACCACATGACATTCCTTTCACAAGTTGTGTGACCTGCTTTCCATAGGTGGCTGTTCAGAGACGGTCTGCTCCCGGAAAACACGCACTTTGTAGGCTTCGCCCGCTCTAAATTTGGGGTAGATGACATCAAAAAAGCATGTCTCCCTTACATGAAGGTAATGAACCCTAATCAGTTTTCTTCCTGCTGTCTCACGTTCTCCAAGAAACCCTGACTTATTTCCTTTGACATTTTCCGCGTCCGTCAGGTGGCGGAGGATGAGGGTGAGTCTCTGTCGGCCTTCTTCCGTAGAAACTCCTACCTGAGCGGTCGCTACGACGACGCGGGCTCCTTCTCCCGGCTCAACGCCCATCTGTCCTCTCTGCCGGGGGGGGGCGACGCCAACCGCCTCTTCTACCTGGCGCTCCCGCCCACCGTCTACCACCACGTCAGCGCAAACATCGGCACGCTCTGCATGAGCCCCAAGTGCGCACCCCCCCCATGAATCATGATATACCCGTCTCTAAAAGTCAACGGAAATGATCTCAAACGTTCACCCGACCCCATCCGTGTCTCCTGTGTGCGCGTTGCAGAGGCTGGACCAGGGTGATCGTGGAGAAGCCGTTCGGCCGCGACCTCCAGAGCTCTCAGGAGCTGTCTGTGCACCTGGCCTCCCTGTTCAAAGAGGAGCAGATCTACCGCATAGACCACTACCTGGGCAAGGAGATGGTCCAGAATCTGATGGTGCTCAGGTACCACGGCGACCACTCATGGTTTCCACACGGGCTCCTCAGGGGGGGGTCACGGTTTCCACACCACTGTGATGTGTGATGTGTCCTGTGTCGTGTTCGTCATGTCGTCATTTCTTTGCGGGCAGGTTTGGCAACCGCATCTTCGGACCCATCTGGAACCGGAACAGCGTGGCGGCGGTGGTCCTGACCTTCAAGGAGCCGTTTGGGACCCAGGGACGCGGGGGATACTTTGATGACTTCGGTATCATTCGGTACGAAAGAGAGAGAGAGAGAGAGAGCTTTGGTTGAACTGAGGAGGTAGTGGATGACATGACTGATTTAATAAATGCTTGTTCTGGTGTTTATTGTCAAAATGGTGGCCCCTTCGTGAATTAGGGATGTGATGCAGAACCACCTCCTCCAGATGCTCTCGTTGGTTGCCATGGAGAAGCCCGCCTCCACCAGTTCAGATGACGTGCGGGATGAGAAGGTACACGTTTATGTTTTCCTGTCAATCGGGAAGCCACAACTCGACCAATCTCGTATGGGTGGAATGAGCCAAAGGGCTGATGTGGGCTCCTCTGGGGCACGGCTCTGCTCCGGGTGCTGCAGGTGAAGGTGCTGAAGTGCGTGGCCCCTGTAGCCATGTCGGACGTGGTGCTGGGTCAGTATGTCGGGGACCCCGAGGGCCAGGGCCCGGCCCAGCTTGGTTACCTTGACGACCCCACTGTGCCCCAAGGCTCCTGCACGCCGACCTTTGCCACAGCGGTGCTCTACGTCCGCAACGAGAGATGGGATGGTGAGGACCTTCTTGTTTTTCTTTCTTTTTTTCGCAAAATTGCTGATGACACATTCACACGTTTACAACAATTCTGGTAGATGGCAAACCTTACGTCATTTTGGTGGAAGAGAGCATAATGGTTAAGTTAGGTGAGGCCGATAGAAAATGCCGGCTACATTGCTGTTGCAAGTTAAAATATATAAAAAAAAATGAAAACATGTGCAATTTTTTAAAAGAGACTATAATCATCTAGCATTTTATAGCTTCTTAGCATTACTAGAATAATTACATAATGTCATAGAGAAAAATATTGTATTTAATATATATTATTCCATTCTTTGTAAACCATACAACATCACCATAGTAACATATCACCATGTGTGTTTTGGCGCGTTGCCAATTCTTTAGGCTATTTGTTCATTCTGTTCCCCTGCACTCTAGAAGGTGGTCCGGCTGCCCTCCATCGCCTGATTCCATGACCGACGCAGCATAACTCTGCCTCTCTCTCCCTCTCTCCCTCTTCCCCTTATGTCTGTCACCCATCGACCCCACCCACCCCCGTCCACCCATCAGGCGTGCCCTTCATCTTGCGCTGCGGCAAGGCGCTGAACGAGCGCAAGGCCGAGGTGCGGCTGCAGTTCACCGACGTCCCCGGAGACATCTTCGCCGAGCGCTGCATGCGGAACGAGCTGGTGGTCCGTGTGCAGCCCGACGAGGCCATCTACCTGAAGATGACCACCAAGAAACCAGGGGTCTACTTCAGCCCCGAGGAGACGGAGCTGGACCTCACCTACAAGAGCAGATACAAGGCAAGGACAAGGGCCTGCCCACGCACGCACGCACACGCGCACGTAGGCAGACACACACGCACGCACGCACACACACACACACACACAGAGGCACGCACAAACACACACACACACACAGACAGACAGACAGACAGACAGACGTGTGTCCTGTTGTGTTTTTATGATTGTGCTTATTGTAAGCAGATGCGACGACCACACAACAACACACTTTCCCATATTTGGTTGAAAAGAGAAATGGATTGCGTTACACCGTGTCGTTAAGAGTGTTTTCTAAACACTCTGTAATCCAAGCAGCGGGTTTAGATTACACCAAGCAACTGCAGGTGTACAGCCAGGAACGATAAGTGACACTTGGGGAAGGAGGACAAAGAACCCGCAACAAGTCCCCAATCTTCTTGTCTTAATGTTAACCGCTTGATGTTATGAAGATGGGATGATGCTAATTCCCAGCATTGAGGAGCAGGGAATTGGCATGTCCATCACTACTAATTATTTTGTGTTCCTCATCTCATCCCCTAGGATGTGAAGCTCCCAGACGCATATGAGAGACTCATTCTGGACGTGTTCTGTGGCAGTCAGATGCACTTTGTCCGCAGGTGCATCGAACAATTTTCTACCATAATGTTTCATTAAAAAGGATGATAGTTTTTAATTGCTATTTAGAAGATGCCCTTTATCCAAAGAGACATTCAGTGTATTGAGTTGCATGTCATCAAAGTTGCAGTGTGTAGGACGTAGGAGGCAACCAATTGAATCCAAGGATTACAGTGGCCTGTATTGGCTTGTGTAGTGTAAGGCGCCAGTAGATACTTACTTTCACTTTCGGTCTACAACAGCATCACGTAGCCAACTGTCAAGTGATGATGTTCCATAAATTGTATAAAATGTGATTTAGTCTTTAAAGTATTGGTCGTAGTTGACAACTAAATGTCCTTGTACATTGAACAAGATTGTTGGTTCCGATTTTTGGCACAAAACTTCTGTTCTGCAAAAATGCGACATTATTTGAACAGTAAAGTTTGGATGGGAACTTTTGTTGGGCCTTAAGTTGAACACATCAGTTGTGGTGAGTGCTGGCCACTGTAGCAGATGGGAGACGTTTTGTCGATCATTCTGAGGAAGGAAAGTAAGGGGAAGCAGGTAGGGGTTTGGCCTCATGCGGAACCCACTACCTTTTTCGAACTGGGAGCCTTTACCCCCTCAGAACCACTGCAGTATCTGGCCCCCTAATGTCTAGTGCGTTTGATCAGTAAGCAGCCTTTTGACGGTGGGTACATATCAACTTCCTGTGACAGTGATGAGTTGCGGGAGGCATGGCGGATCTTTACCCCACTGCTGCACCACATCGAGAGCCAGAAGATCCCACCCGTCCCCTACACCTATGGAAGGTAAAGACACGTAGCACGGGGTCTCAACACATTCTCGTTTTTCTACTTACTAACTAGGTTATATACATACTGACATGTATGTAGGTTACTTACATGTCTCGAAATGAGTTTCGAAATGAAAATTTAAATGTATCTTAAAATAAACAAATTACTGAATTATTTTGATTCTATTCATATATTATGTTCATATGTTTATTGCACATTTGTTTAATAGACATTTCATAATGTAGAATCAGTAACACTTTACAGTATAATACAATAACGAATAACCCAACTAAACCTCAACCCCCTCTGTCCAGCTCATATGCGTTACAATGATTCCAGGATTATGAATTAGAATGTACCAATGAGTTAGCTAGTCAGGGGGAGGGCACCCCTGACTCATTCGACCAAGGGAACCATGCCCCCTCATCAAATGCCGACAAATGGCAGGAAATTACAATGACAGGATGTGACACCCCAACTCAGTAAAATTTAGAACAAATTTGGTGTTTTGTTTTAGAAGTAAAATAAATTAAATTGATGCCGCCTTCGCGGCAGAAAGCCATTCAGCCATGAGAGGCTGCTAGTGTGCAAAGTTTGAAAGCTTTAACCCGCATGCTGCCCAGGTAAATTGTCTTTAGTCTCTGTGCATCTACAAAAATGTGCTAACAGGGAAACAAACTGTATTGATTGGATTGTAATTACTGATCACCTCCACCCCCCCCCCCTCTCTCTCCTCCTCTCCTGGTTGTCACGGCAGCCGCGGCCCGGCGGAGGCGGACTCCCTGGTGCAGAGTGTGGGGTTCCGCTACGGGGGAACCTACAAGTGGGTGAAGCCCCACAGCGCATGTCTATAACCACGGCCACTTCCTCCGACAGTCATTCACTGCTGGTACTGTTGTGTGATTTATTTGTTTTCACTGTAGAAAGAAAAATTGCACTCCCCGCTTTCCTGATCCAGGCATTTAAAAAAAAAAACGTATGTGGAAATGAGATTCACTGCTGACTGATAATCCCTGATTTTTAAAGTGGTATAATTTTAAATTGTAAATAAAAAGAATAAAGGTTTATTCAGTGTGCGTTATTTGATCCGTTTTTGACTGCAAAGTTCTCCCTGTTGCCTTTTACTCCCTACTGCACAGAGCACCTGCAGGCTCTACTTCGGTTTGTGCTGTTTGCTGTTGTAGAAGCTGTGATTGGTGGTTTATCGGCAGACTACTGTTTACAGTTAACAGGGAAAACATCACAAAGGACAAATGAAGGCTTTCATGGTTGGTTCTGCAAATATTACTTTGCTCCTTCCTTATGCATTAGTCCTGGTTGAAAATAATATTTAAAAAAATGAACTATAGTAAGAGAGTTTGAGGTATAATTACACTTAAATGTCTTTGGTGACATTTAATGTATAAAGCATATTGAAGTGTTTTATTTAGAGCCATGGAGCCCCATAATATATCAAGCAAAATGCAATATGAATAAATTATCTTACAGAATATTGCAACAAAATAGAAATCATTGAAGTGTGAGTGAGATATGAGGAGTTCCTTGATCGAAGCAGACTGCCTTGCCCTGAAATCGTCGTTTTAATAACTTCAATCCTGTTCCTCTTTATATTACAAACACAACCTTCATCTTTTCATCAGCTTATATTGTGGTTGCACTTTGGTAACTTAAAAATCCATTATCTGTGAGAACATAACATAACTCCATTTCTCTCTTTCTTCTCTCTCTCTCTTCAGCCCACACAGGCAGCCTTGTCCTCGATGCCTCTTGCATATAGATGGACCAACTGACCGTGAACCCTAGGGGGGGTGGGGGTAGAATGAATGGGAATGAGTCAAACACACACACACACACACACACACACACAAACCCTGCTGTGTAGGTCTGCAATTTACAAATGTTACTACAATCATTAGGATTTCTATAATTTTTCTCAGATAATCCATAAAATAAACTAAATAATGTCAAATGCCAATCACAAATTCACCTTTGCTTACAGTGATCGCTGCTGTAAAATGTTAATTGAATAATATTGAAGATATATGATGGCTCAATGCAAAAGTAACCCAAACATAATCACTATGCATTTATCACTACGCATGAATATCTGAGATGGCCTGAAAACTGTGAGGATGCAGTAGGCCATGTATCTCTAGGGCAGATGGTGGCAGAGGACCTACAGAACACATCTTTGGCTACCCTACAAACTATCCCTAAATCTCCTCCAGCCACACCACACAGCACAACACTTGTGTAAATGCCCCCTCACCTGCCCTGGATCTCCGAGAAAGGCAGGATTTCCCCGTCACAGTTCCACACGGAGACAGCGGGGGCCTCGGTGCAGCAAGGGCCACAGAAGAGGGACTTCTCGCGGCTCCAATCGCCCCTCGGCTTGTACCCAACCTTCGCCCTATCGGTGAGCTGCTGCTCGGACCCGGTCCTGCTCTCACTGTCCATCCCGCACTGTGGACTCTCTTGGTTCTCTCGCTCCCTTGCCGCCTCACTCTCCATGTCCTCCAAACTGTCTTCTTCCCCGGGAGGGAGAGAGAAACGAAACGCCTTTACGCGGTGCACCTCCACAAAGGGCAGGTCAAACTGTGAGGAATGCAAAACCATGTCAGCCCCTCTTTGGAAGGGGAAATGTGTCACCTGTAGCCAAAGGGCATTCAAAGTGACATGTATGCATCGGGCTCTAGACCTTGCCGAAATAATAAGGCTTTGACACTCCCCATATACTAAAATACTTAACTTTAAACACTATTCTGGTATGGTTGTTCAACAGCAACATTTTAAAGCCTTAAAATTCGATTTCATATTAGAAAGGCTCTGATGTAGGCGATCAAGAATGCATACAGGTACTGTGGACGCTGTGAGTTGAACCCTGAACCTTTGGGTTTGGGAGTCCAACCCTCTCACCACTACTAGACGATCCTGCCCCCCTAAATTCAACCCGCCAGGCCTTATCAAATATTCAGGGGGCCTACCTGGTCCTCGCTGCTGGTGTGCCTGTGGAGGAACTTGAGGAAGCCCAGCGGGTGGCTCTCCCGCACCAGGATGAGGTCCCCGGTCCCGTCGGCCAGGTGGGCGGAGGGGGACAGGCCCAGAGGGCTCCTGGGACAGGAGCTGGACATGCAGGTGAAGGACACACACCTGAACCGGCCCGCCACGCTGACCCACCCAGCTGGACGACATCCCACACACACACACACACACACACACACAAACACATTAGGATAAGTAATAAGGTTTGATTTTACACACAATTGCATTGATTATTGTTGTTAATATTGTGGTTTTGGTGGGGGCGGGAGTTGCACATTACCTTCACTACGGTCACTTCTGTATTGGCTGCACTGGAAACTGTGCACCGACTCCGAGACTGTAGAGTGGGGGAACAGTCTTTCCGTGCTTTTGGAGCACACACTGCACCTAAACACCCCCCCCCCCCCCGCCACACACACACAAACACATGATACATTACAATGTAGCCCAATATTGTACCAGCTACCTAAAAAAAAGAAAATTGACCTTGACTAACTGGTTACAACGGCAGAGGTTGCTACAGAGCCCTCAGACAACGGCGGGACACCTCGTGTCGTCTTTCTCTAAGATCAAGTTCCCCCCTCTCGTGTTGCCATGGCTCCTATGCTCCTCGAGGTTCACCCGGGCGGGTGGCATAGCTACAGTGTTACCAGGGAAGTCGGTAGCGTTGCAGAAATGATAAAAACAAATTCCAGATACAGTTGCCTTCATTGTTCAAAAACTAGGTGAAAGGCTTTTTGTTTGAGGCATTGTCTGATCTGATTTGTGCAATCGTATGCCACAGCCAGCCATATTAGACCTGGTCTTGGTTTACTAGGTTCACCGAAGGGGATGGGCCTTTTACCTTGTAGCACATCCTAAACTGGATGCACTGATGAGGGTTCCCTGAGGCAAAAAAGGACCGGTTCTCACGGTGACATGTGCAGTGAGTGTACACATTGTCATTAGGCTGTTGTTAAGTGTAGCATTGAGACATCAGCAGAGCTGAACTGAACTATGACAACCTTTACATTGGCTGACCATAACCCTAACCTCCATAAACAAGCACTATCTCGAACCACTTCAGTGTCGATTGGGTTACCCTGAGAGGCAGCGTGTGTTGTCCCGGGGGCTTGAAAGCAGGGGGTCGGCTGGTAGATAATGAACTACGCCTGCATAGCTGCGACTGCTCAGGTAAACCATGGCACCTGTGGAAGGCCGGGGAAGGAAGAGCTTTTACAAAAAAAATAGCATGTTGACCGATGCGGTGTTGCGGAGGCTATAATGTACACTTAATCAGTAAATAAATAACATATCATGGCTCTACATTTATTATCGCAGTAGGTTTTTGCACTATGCATTTTGTTAACTCTGGACTGGGGAGATTCTTCTCGCTGTCTCTGACTCCATATGTATCATTTCATCGTTGCATTGGCTTCTTGGCTTCTTTGATGCGTGTGCCGCACCTGAGAAGTCATATCTGAGGGGGCCCATCCAGCGATGCCTCTCGCTCTCTGCCAGGACGTCCCCATAGAAACCGTACCCCAACAGAGACACAGAGTAACGCACCGGCTCCGTTGGGTGGTGGGCCGAACACACATCCAGAGGCTGAGAATCTCCTGCAAGGGATATTGAGATATGATATTTTAATTCCAGATGGGAAATTTGGGGATGAGGAGGACGAAATGTGTTGGACATTAAACAACGTCAAACAAATATTCAGAAATGTTAATTATAACAAAATTTATGAAAAAATGTCACTTTGCTGCTGACCAATGGTTTTGAATGGCAGTTGTGTTATTATTTGTGAACCAGAAGAGTTGACGAGTATGAACTCCCTCACCGATGATAATATGCAAAGCAGAAGTAACAGGATCATTCACCCCGACGGTGGCGAAACAGACACAGTCTGTCGAACCTGTTGGTTCCACAAAATCAGGAACCTTTAGATACATCCTGAATTGCCATTTTCCGGGTTAACAAATGCTTTATATGCTTTACCAGCAGGGATGATGCCAATATGTAGGTGACAGGGCTGTAGCGTCACATTGAGATCATTTTCAGAGAGGCCCGCCTCCTGTTGGGTTCGGCCAATCATGCCGTGCATTATTTCGCTGAACATTCCATCTCCACCCACACACACCACACTGTTGTGAACAAACACAAAGGCCTCTGTCATGAAACCATCTCCCATCGAGCTTAGCTGCTGTAATCCTCTCGTAGCACAGTGGTTACATGGGCACGTGCCATCGACATGGAGGAGCTCACCCATCGAAGCCTGACAGGTCTTTCTTCAAAAGGTGGTCCCTCGCCTGGTTAGCCCGCTCAGTCACTAAGAACAACAGCAAAATGATGTCAAAGAAAAGTACAAACACTGGTGATCATAAGATTGGATGGATGACAAGATTCCACCTATTTAATTTGACACTAATACTTTTTTACTTTGAATAGGACACAGAAAAAGGGTTTTGTGCGTGCATTGCTAATGTCGTAAACAATAGCTGTTCTTACCGATTACATGAGAGGTGATGCCAGCCAGCTCAAAGAGAGGGGCGACCAGAGAGTGGTAGATGTTTCTTCCTTTCTTCTTACCTCCATACGGGTTAATGAAAACCAACAACCTGTGGGGCCGTGAGGGGCCTGATAGATGACCAACGGGTAAGTAGCTTACCCAATAGCACCATATAGTTCGCCAACTTAGAGATCATATGTCGATACATCGATAATAATTCAGAGATGTATGTACAGTCCATAAACTACTAGGTTTGATTGCTGTACTGTACGTGTTCTTACTGTGAGTTTTAAGGGCTGCTCTAAGGTGGCTGGTCCACTGGTCCCTGAGGGCCCGACTTGCGCAGCTGAACTGGATCCGTCCAAATTGCCATAGTAACCCATAAGAGCCACCACTGCTGCTGCGCTTCACGTAGAAAACTAAAAGACAAGCGAGGTGACAGATAGACTCAGACAGACAGATGTGGAATGGGGCTTTATTGGTTGAGGCAGGGTTGTATGCAAGCCATGGATCCGTCTTTAACTTTATCTCCCCTCCAACATACCTGTAAAGTCCTTGTCGGTGTCTTCAACTGATTTGCGAGGCAGTATCTCGACTTGGCCCTTCTCTAATCCAATTAACTCGGACACAGGCACCGAAGCTTTGGGCAGAGATACATTTCAGGGCTCCATTACAGAGGAAGTTAAGACAAACATAAATCTAGTGTTTCCCATTGGTTTTGTAAGACACTATGAATTTGAGTGATTGGTTAGATTACAAGGAAGATAATCTATTATATCTTTTATATATATATATATATATATATATATATATATATATATATATATATATATATATATATATATATATATATATATATACATACATACATACATATACATATACATATACACACACACACACAATATATATATAGGCTATTATAGAAGATAAAGAATACGTTTATCACAGATTCTATCATTCTTTCATCATGCACATGGGAAGTTGTTTCTGCATTCTCCCCTTTGTTATGAGTAAACTAGCCCAGCTTCAAGTTGTGTTTCGTGTTTGTGCTGTTTGACTTGTTTTTCATCCTACTTGAAGGCATTTAATAGCTTATAGTAGCTTATACATCGGACCCTGAAATGTATCTAATAAGACATTATTGTATGGAACAAGCACGTTAAATACGGTATAGTCAGGGTGTTTGGCTTTTTTTTTTTACATGGAAAATAATCCTGATACAGCATAGGCTGCGTGCCGTTCTTATCATTTGATAAGCCTACATAGTTCTAATGCAAATATTTTATCAGAAGGATACTTTGGATGTCTACACGCTTGTCAACACTTGCACGTTCAGGTTATTATTATACTTCTTTTTATGTTTCACCAGAAAACACCATA
Organism: Gadus macrocephalus; assembly: GCF_031168955.1. NCBI lineage: Eukaryota > Metazoa > Chordata > Actinopteri > Gadiformes > Gadidae > Gadus > Gadus macrocephalus. Next base: position 17,840,015 of record NC_082382.1, read on the forward strand.
GTCTACTTACTCGTTTTCTTTTCACGATTGTTCTTGTCAACTTCGGTCCATTGGAAATGCCATCCTGTCAGAACAGCTTTATACCTTTTTTTCCCGACCCATAAGCTTGATTCTAGTCTAAGGTCAATTTCCATTGTACACCTGTTAATGTCTATCAACGAACGGGCCGTTTTTTGACATTGTGCAAAAAAATATTCACATCAGTTTGTTTAAGATATTATCCGATACCAAATATGTCGCTCTCCCGTATTTCATTTCGCATGACACACATTTATCTAATAATCTTTAATTGCATCGCACCCTGACCTACGGAAATGTTGAATATAATAAAGCCTACTTATCTTTCTTGTCGATGCGGTGTAAATCGCGTTATTAAGGTTTCTCTGTAAAGTGGGCTGTAGAACAGGTGTGTTGCCCAAACACCACCGGTTGTCAAACGTCCCTCCCACTTTTACACCTTCACATTTACATGTCCTTCCTAATTGGATGGGAATAGATGGCATGCAAATTTTACTATCAAAAAGTCTCGCTCATAGACTATATAAAATAAAATACAAATACATTAGAGAAAAATAATTGCTCCAGTGTCGCTTGATTTTAATAAGGATATGTGTTTTTTTTGCAGCAGAACAATGCGTGAACACACAATGTACAAAGGAATCAATGAGTTTGTGAATGTGTACAAATAGACTACAATTATAGAAAATTAATTCTCGTCAGGGGTTAATAAAGTACCATTTTAATTTGGGAACAGAGAAGGAGGCATAATCGAGAACAGAAGTCACATCTAGTCGCTCTTAAACAGGCTTCTCGCGACTTGAAAGTTGCCATCGACTGTCTTCGCCAGAGTGCAGCAATTTTTTAATACTACTTCCGTCTCTGTACTAACGTGAAACGTCCGGAAAGTAAAAGCGTTAGATGGATCTTATTATACGTGTAAATGTATGACGTCGATCTATTTTCAGTCTAGGGGACCTTTATTGTGATGTTGGAGCATTGGCTCTAGGCGGAAATGTGCTCCATTATTGTGGCACGCTGAGGAAGTCAGTTCTCTCTCCCCACCTTCGCATGCTAACGAAATTACTTAGCTAGCGACATAGCACTATAGAACTAACAGTTTCTCACAATAGTATGACGTTTGGCCCCTAATATCTTTATCGGATTTTCTAGAAGCGGACACTAAACAATTTCAAAATGAACATACGAAACGCAAGGGTAAGTTTACTATCAAGCGGCGCTTTAACACGCATGGCATTTTTGACCAGTCAGGCATTGCTAGCTACTTGACTATGAAACAGCTAGCTAACGTTTCTCAAATTGACGTTCTCAACATTGTGTGACATGCTATTTATAATGTGTATAAAGTCAGTCTTTTAATGTTTTCTTCTCACACAGCCGGAAGATCTCATGAATATGCAGCATTGCAACCTGCTGTGTCTTCCAGAAAACTACCAAATGAAATATTACTTCTACCATGGATTATCTTGGCCTCAGGTTAGTTGTAGTGTTATGTTTTTACTGGTTTACTATATAAAACAACGTTTTATTTTTCGCCTGCATCTTATTTCATTGTACTCTTCTCCTATTTACAACTTTAAGCTCTCCTACATCGCAGAAGATGAGAATGGCAAAATAGTAGGATATGTGTTGGCTAAAATGTAAGTATCCATTACCCAAAATGTTTGCAGCGAAAATGTTTCTGAAGATGTCTAATGATGGTCTTATCTTACAACTCTTAGGGAAGAGGACCCAGATGATGTACCCCATGGACACATCACATCACTGGTATGACTGTAGAAAAGACAATACGTTGTTAATATTCCTTGTTATTGTTTCATTGCTATACGTTGGTAATGGCATCATCGTTTTCAATAATAATTGGTACTACGTTATGTGCTGTTCAGGCTGTAAAGCGTTCCCATAGACGCTTGGGTCTGGCTCAGAAGCTAATGGACCAGGCCAGCAGAGCTATGATTGAGAACTTCAACGCTAAATATGTCTCCCTCCATGTTCGCAAAAGGTTTGTCTCTTAGCGTATCCCAAACCAGCATTTTCTGACCTGTTGTGTAGCAATGCAGCCACTTTAACATAAGTATTGCATTCTTCCGTCATAGCAACCGAGCTGCTTTGCACCTCTACTCCAACACACTGAAATTCCAGTAAGTCTGAAACATTTGGTACCAACCAGTAAAGTAACATTTACTTCACTGGTTGACAGGTTTTCCCTGTGCAATACCAAGACACCAGTATGTACTATCACATTGTCCGTCTGTGTTCAGGTAGTCGATAACCTGTCCATTTCTTTTACCAGGATAAGTGAAATAGAGCCTAAATACTATGCCGATGGGGAAGATGCTTACGCGATGAAGAGAGACCTGGCCCACATGGCTGACGAGGTAACTTTTAGCGATTTGGGGCCACCATGACAACGGGTTGTGGCGGTGTCTTTGTCGTCACGGTTGTTGCCCCTAAACTTGTTCACAGAGACCACTATCAAAGCCAGTCGGATCCACCACGCCACAACCGATTTCTAATTGTGTTATATGTGTGCGTTTGCGGTCTATAGGTCCCACAGTTGAGAAAGGCTGGAGCGCGCATCGCGGGCCAGGAGACGCCTGCCCAGAGCCTAGCAGGAGACCAGGAGATTGAGAGGGACAGTGGAGGAGAGAGCAAGGAACTCAGTGAAGTCAGCGAGGCCACGGAAAGCACAGACGTCAAAGACTCCTCCTCGGATTCACAATGACTCTGCCATCCTAGCTATTTTTAAAATTCATCCTGCACCTCTTTTTAGCTTCTACCTGGCAATATTTATGGCCCCAACCCAATGGCTAATGTACATCAATCTCTATTTTTGTGTTACTCACACATTTGTTTTTGGATAACTTCACTATTGGTGAACAACAAAGGAGACTTGGGGAATGAATGATGGGGAAGTTTTCTAATTGAAACAATATTACAACTTAATAACTGCCGTCAGCGTTTTTATTTGGACTTGCTGTTGTCACCACGTTTAGGAGTTGCCCCAGCTCTGGCTATAATTTTGCCTGGATCTTCAATTGTCACAATCAGGTTTCTTGAAGTATTCATAGAAATACTCGAAATAAAAATTAAAAATAATTCCTTGTTTCTTTCCTTTGGTGCAATCCTTTCAATCGGTATATAATGTATATAAAAAAGCAGAATATTCTACATAGTTGGCTAGTCTGTTATAATTCATTACTAAGGAGCAGCTGATGCAGCGTACAGATCCATGCTACATTACGTATACACTACAGTTCAAGTACTGTCATACAAACCATTTTTCTTGTCTATGCTTCCCTGGTTCCATGGAAATCATTGAGTCATTCTTAAGGGACATCAATCAACCATGATTTTTCCATTGATTTGGTTTGGTTAAGCAGTATGCCAGTAAATACTTTCAACTAATAGGGTAGTGTGCTGCTGGTTATTGGAATCAGGTTTCCTTTATCTTGGTTCTCATTGAGTGCAGCAGGGGGAGGTAGTGAGTCGGGTGAACCTGTTAGACGGCTTTTGCATTTTCAAAAGGAATACACGGCACTGTTGCTTACGACGCTGTTTACTACCCTATCGGAAGTGACCGTTTAAAAGATTTAAATGTGCCAAGCATGTACTCTTTATTGTTGGCATTTTTCTACTCGTCACTGCAGTAGTCTTTGAACAGGAGGAATAACGTAGCCTTCGTTCAATCAGATGTCTTGATCCATCTATGAGCAACCATTAAGATGGGGATGTTTCCTTCCTCAGTTTCCCTTAATGTTGATAAAGATCAGCAGAGGAAGAATAACTGCAGCGTGCAACTGCATAGAGGAAGGAAGGGCAGAGAGGAGTCAGTGTTTGATAGTGAACATACTCCTCAGAGATGAGTGATGCAATCAGCACTTTGGCCATTTCTATTTTTGTAAGGTTTTCAAGTTTCAAATTCACCATCCATACACCATGTTTCTCACTTTCTTTCAATCAAGTACACAGCTTTGTTGAAACATTAACATGTTTTCAAGTTTGTGATCTTATACATTTTATATGGCTCCTAGTAATTGCATATAGCTGTCTTAACAACTTTTACTGTCTCTTTTGTTGTCACCAAACTTACTAATACTGTACAGAAAGTTAAGCATGGTTTCATAGATTCAAAAAGTAGTGGTGATCTCACAGCACTCACAGGGAATGCAGCATAGCTCCCGAGTCAAATTATGAGGGCAGATGCAAGCAGCTTGACTCAGGGACCTACCAGGCACTCGTGTCTCAAAGGGATTCTTTGAAAGTAAAGACTCTGGGGAATTGTCAAAATGACAAAGCGAAAGAATGAGTTTGTGTGTATGTTTGTGTGTGTGTAGGTATCTGTTTGTATGCAGACAAGCAACACAACAGAAAGGAAGATGGTGAGTTCCACCCACATGTGCCTGTGTCCAATGTGAGGGGGAGGTGAAACAGTTGAGGGCTTACTGTGCCATCAACTGGCAGCAGTTTGCTTAGTCTCGACTCGAACAAACTGGTTTGGACTACTCTAATGCTCAGGTAGGAATCCTATTTATGAATATTTTGTTTGGGAATGATTTCAATGTTTCGTTTTTATTTGATCCGGCTGGTGGTCTCTAATGACATGTTATTATCTTCAGAGTTGAGTTAACTTTGTTTCCACTACTACTACTACTACTACTATTACTACTACTACTACGACTTCACAGAGATAAGTTCATAAAATATGCTCAACGTTTTCCCAGCCACACACATTGTGAACTTGTTAGGAGAGCTCTGCTCCAGTATTCAGTACGAGACAAGCACAGACTAGTGTTCATAATTATTGTGACAGCAGCCTCCCATGCTTGAGGGGGGTGAATCAGTAATGATCACATAGAACAAGAATGAAGAGTCTTCTGGAAAAGTCTGACATAGTAAGGAAAAATAACATAGGCCGACAGTTTTGGGAGTGGTGGGGTGGGGGGTGTTGCAATATAGCTGTCATGTTTAAAACCGAATTTGTTGCATTGTTGAGTGGGGAAATGCTTTGAGTTTAGCTTTCGAAGAAAGGGGAAGTCAGGCAGAAAACTGTGAGGGGGTTAGGGTTAGGGTTCGGGATAGTGTGTGTGTGTGTGTGTGTGTGTGTGTGTGTGTGTGTGTGTGTGTGTGTGTGTGTGTGTGTGTGTGTGTGTGTGTGTGTGTGTGTGTGTGTGTGTGTGTGTGTGTGTGTGTGTGTGTGTGTGTGTGTGTGTGTGTGTGTGTGTGTAAAAAGATTAGAACTGTATAAACACACTAAAATGAGTTCCATTATTGCGGGGCTTCAGGGATGCTGGTTCCCGCACTATTCATTAGTCATGAGGTTTGATGTTGAGGTGAAAATGTTTGCTAATCTAAGGCACTTACAAGCCTGTCTAAAGCGTGTAGCACACTGCAGATTATGGCTGTCCACTAGGTATCGCTGTAGCCACAGTTAATCCAGATAACTATGTTTTGAATATAGGCCAATAGATAGCTTGTTTAGTACGTTAAACTCAAAGTTAAAGCGTAGTAACTTTCAACTCTAAATTGGTAAGTCATATTTTTAACGAGTTTAAAATCACTATTACATTTTTGACAGCTGGACGAAGATATGAATGATGGTTTCGCTTCAAGTTGTCCAAACAAATCCAACTAGCGTTGTGTTTTTACCATAATCACGAGGAGCGCCGAGGCAGGGTTGAGTTGTGAATTCTGGAAAAATCCACACGACTAGCTGCAAAATAGCTAACGTTAGCTACAGGTAGCAGGTAACAGAACAGCATAGGGTGGCCTGCCTAGCTATCTAGCACTGTAGACAACAAGCACAAACAACAGGTGCAGCCGAAGTTCCTGTTATCATTAAAACGGCGGTAATTTGTTAACTTGTTTTTTGTACAACTAAAAAAAGTCCATGTTCAGCAGTTGGAGGATTTGATTTGCTAATCTTAGGAAAACGCCCTTCCCTTTTCAGAAGGGCACTGAATTGATAATCCTCGTCTTTCCGGCAAGACAAAACAGAGCTAGATATTTGCTGAGTTTAAATTATTAGATCCGCTAAACGGTCATGTGATTGCAGGGGCCTCTGGCACCTAACTGTAGGCCTGGGAAGAGAGCCAAGACGCTAACGTTACACACAATGGCTTCTGTTTTCTCTTCCATTTGACAAGTTTACCCCTCCCTTCTTAATCCATATGGAAAGAGGCAAGGTTAGGTCATTTGTAATCGATGTCAATTATTCAACCGAAATATACCAACAACACATTGGTGAAAATGCAATATTTAATATAAAGTTCCATTAGGTTATGTGTAAGATCTAAATTTCAAATGTAAGTTATGTTTCTGTACTTCTTACGAAATAAAACGTAATGTCAACATATCCTTGCCTTAATTGTTGAATACAAAAAAAGTATCCTAGTATACTCTTGCAGGATATGTAGTCCTGTAATTTCTTCAAAGCGTTTCAGTACAAAATTATCTCAACCGTGTATTCTTCAACACACTACAACGCGTGGGCTTATGGTGGGCCTCTATTTTAAGGGCAGCCGAAATGTTGCTGGTGCTATTTTTGCACTTGTGCAGTAACGTTACTAGCGACGCAGCGGACAACACATGCCACCCAGCTCATTAGTGGACTTCCCGTCAACGGGGAAGAGCAGAGGAAGGGCCCGCTCATGAGATGTGTTACAGTAAGAGAAAAATATCTTTCTGTTGTAGGAGGAGACCGACCGTATCAATAGGAGGGGCTGACTGGTAGCAGTGTGTTTGAAGTAGGTTGTGCGATAGAGCCTGCTTCAGTAACAGATATAGGCCTTGGGGTTTTGTTGTGCTGAGAAAAGGTCCATGCAGGGCATTGTGCCTACTTGCACACATATACCACAGCATTGTGGGATTCTTGCGTTGCATGATGATGTCACTTTACTTTGTTTTGTTTAACAGAATCACACGCTGTTGGAGCGACGATGAGTTCCCACGTGAAGCTGAGAAAGGATAGGGTCGGTGTGGTGACCTACGACACACAAATCAAAGGTATATTACAATGATGAGCTTTGGGGAGCGGCGCTTGTTTTAGGGACAAAAGTCCTTACAAAATCGGTCTGAGCATGACTTCATATCCTGTCTGGCTTGTTTTTCTTTGTTTTGTTTTGTTTTTACTTTTGTCTTCTGTGTTCCCCTTTTCAGAGGTCCGCAGCCAGCTAGTTGACCAGCTGAAGGTTCTAGACCTGCAACTGGAGCACAAGACCCAGCAGATGCAGGACCTGAGTGAATACCTACGGCGGCGGGGGGAGATAGAGGGCGACTACGCCCGCTCACTGGAAAGACTCGCCGAAAAGTTCACGTCCAAGATCAAGAGGTTAGACTGTGGCCCAGCATCCTAATCGTGTGCGAAACCCTCTTGTACCAAAAGCCTGCATCACACTTGATCCTTGGCTTACTTCCTGCTACAGTGCCACCGGAGGCTGCAAATGCAATGAGAGGCGACGTGCCCGATTTACTTTATGTTGGAAGTGTATTAGATGTATGGCCAAAAGAACAAAGGACAGCTTGAGTCCAGTACGTCGACTTGCGACACCGCAGAAGGGCGTGACAAACATTGAACTTTGGTCAACTTAGGACATGCGGTGATCAGGGGCTGACTTGAATTTCATTTCCTGTTTTTAAGCACGTTGATCAACAGTCTTCTTGACTACGACAAACAGCCACAGACACTAGCCTTTTGCCTCTCATATTTTGAGCATCCTATTGCAGATAATATGAGCGGCTCCTGAGGGATACAAACCACAAAGGCCTTTTCTGCGTGGTCATCATAATCACAATGATATGATTGTTCTTAATTGTCAGCTCTCCCTCTCTCTGAATTGACCACCTCCTCTCCCTGTGTGCGTGTTTGCCAGGAAGGAGCCCAGTGGCCAGTCAGTGGCCCAGGTGTGGCGGTCCCTGCTGGCCCAGACTCGCCAGGAGGCCAGGGACCACAGTGGTCTGAGCGAGAGCTGCAGCAACCTGCTCATCCAGCCACTGGCTAACTGCCTGGAGTACACCCAGCGCCTCTCCAGAAAGGTACAACATCGGTTACTTGTCTGCACTTGTCTGGACTATTTGGAGGAAGCCTGCAATTCAAGCTATTCATGTGGCAGCACTAGGGATCAGCAGCTCCTTGTTCTATTAATTGCAGATGATGAACAAACCTAAAACTATTATTCAGATATTCTGAGCAGGGTGACTGTTGGCTTGTTTGCATCTTCCTCCAGTCCCTCCCAGGCACAACTCTACAGCTCTTGAGCGAACACGTTTGTTACTAACTTACGGGGGCTTTTGTTTTGTCTGTGTATTTCCAGAGTAAAGAGGTGTGTGCGCAGCTACAGGACGGACTGTTGAAGGTCACCATAGAGCTCCAAACAGTGCGTGAGCAAATGCAATCACCGAGCGAACTTCCATATGCAACATGCAAAACAAACAAGCGTTTAACTGAATATTGGTAGTGTGTGTGTGTGTGTGTGTGTGTGTGTGTGTGTGTGTGTGTGTGTGTGTGTGTGTGTGTGTGTGTGTGTGTGTGTGTGTGTGTGTGTGTGTGTGTGTGTGTGTGTGTGTGTGTGTGTGTCCTGTGTCTCTTTAGGCATGGAGGACATACTTGCAGTACTACTCAGACTTTATGTTGGCGGATGGGAAGCTGAAGGATGCAGAGAAACAGGAGGAAAAACAGAAAACCAAGAAAATGGAGAGGTTGATAGAAAAAGTAAAACGCCATGTTTAACCAACTTGCCGATGCGATCATCACCAACCTCGGCATTGCATTTTTGTGTACGCTTGAATCTGTCAATCGTCTCTTACGCGTCACTGTTGATGTCGGTGACACAGAGACAGGGCAAGGTCCAGGAGATCCAGGTGAAGTGCAGCAAGGCACGAAACGAGTACCTTCTGAACCTGGCCGCCGCCAACGCCTCAATGAACAAGTACTACCTTCAGGACATTTCCACGCTCATAGACGTGAGTGTCGCCCATTGGTTGAACCTGTGTCCATTCTTTCCCATTATGAATAGATTTGAATGGATTATAAAAACATAACGCACTTTGTAACGCAGTTCACAATGTAGCCGGGTGGCAGGATAGTTTTGTGGATATAAGATACTGGGCAATTCGCCGTCATAAGGATGTGGGTTTGATTCCCATGTCTTCAGCCTACCTGTAGGAATTCATGAGCAAGGTGCCTAACCCCTTGGATGAAAGCATCTACTAAAGGGCTTTTTATGGCTCAACGTTCCAACAACGACAAGGGGGTTACGGACCCCTTACGTCCTTGAGTACCCTCCTTGCGTCCACCGCAGGGGCCGGACGTGTGGCTCCCAAAAATCATAACCTTCCGTTGAAGGTTATGATTTTTTTCCGCAGCAGCAAGGGCTGTGATTGGTCGGCTTACTAACACCCGACGCAGAACCATAAACGTTCAAGACTGCGTCAAAGCGTCTGCGTGGTCATTGCGTTGCGGGAACGTGGAACCATAAAAAAAAGCCCTTAAGTGACCAAATAGTAATTCTTGCCTTCATTAGTGCGCAGACACGGGTTACCATCAAACGGTGGGCCGTGTGATGCGGAGCTACCTGTCACGGTGGAACCGCGCCCAGAAAAACCAGAGCACCGGGCTACAGCAAATCCAGGGGACCGTTTCTGGACTGGTCCAGAACATGGACCGAGACAACCTCCTGGAGACTCACAACAACACCTTCTGCCTCCCCCTCCGCTTCCAGTACCAACCCCACGACGGAGACCAGGTGTGTGTGTGTGTGTGTGTGTGTGTGTGTGTGTGTGTGTGTGTGTGTGTGTGTGTGTGTGTGTGTGTGTGTGTGTGTGTGTGTGTGTGTGTGTGTGTGTGTGTGTGTGTGTGTGTGTGTGTGTGTGTGTCCATCATAATAGGGCATACTTTTGTATGCCCTATTTGAAATAAATGTTCTTCCCTATGATTACCGTTAACAATGCAGACTGTAGATTGTCGCAGCTGTGTCATTGTATCTCGAAAGAGTTGTTTGCTGTTGAAGTTATTTCTGCTGCTTTGAGCACAAACAAACCAAATACCATCGGCTCCACTGTAATAAAGTGCTGGCAGAAAGCCCTGCTGCAGACAATATTCCAAATAGGGCAAATCACATAGACGCCCCAAAACATAGAGGCTGAATGGACGTTTGTGTTGTATGTTCTTTGTTGCGTTGAACCCTAAAACCCTTGACCCTGTGGCTCTCAGGTGTGTGAGGTGAGCACAGAGCACGAGCTGAGCACAGAGCTGGAGACCCGGTTCAAACAGATACAGAACAGGCTGACAACCGTCTGCCAGGAGACGGAGGAGGTACGTTGCAGCACCCGCCCCCCCCCCCCCCCCATCACCCCCACACCCGCACAGCCATCGCACTTAGCTCCGCAAGGTCTACCGACGCCTTGGGGTGACCAGAGAGATTCAAAGCTTTGCCTCACTCCTTCTCCAACTCCTCTTCCCCTCTGTCTCCCGCTCCCAACCTTCTCTGTCTGTCCCTCCTGTCCTCTCTGGCTCTTCCGACTCTCATCTCTGTGTCCCTCCTACCCGCACTCTCTCCCTCCTCCCTCTGTATCATTCCTCCCCCCCTCTGTCCCCCACTTCTTATCCCTCTGTATGCCTCTCTTCACCCCCCTGCGTCTCCCACCTGGCCCCCAGTCTGGGAAAGGCCTGATGGTCGGCCACTCCTCGCTGCTGGAGATAGTCTCTGACGACGACCTGGAGCCTAGTGGAGGAGGTGGTGGTGGTGGTGGTGGCGGCGGAGGAGTTGGTGGTGGCACCAGTTGCTCTCAGGAAGAGGGCGCAGAGAACCAGGCAAGCAAGCCCAGTGCAGCCCGGCGGAGAGCCAACCAACAGGAGATTGAGCAACTCTATCTCACCGTGAGTCCATAATGCACAGTATTTACAATGTGGGTTGTTTGTGGGATTGCACCAATCAACTGAAACCAGACAGGTTTTCCTCCTAGCACACAAACAGTGAACAGACGTTCAACTAACAATTTGCAGATTACAGGAAACATTAAGTGACTGAAAAACAAATAAGAGTAGTCCTTAGTTGCACATCCCTATGTAAGTGGAAACTATTGAAACATTTATAACCTCATAGGAAAAGGCTGCAAACCGCTCTTCTGCTCTGTTAAGCATAAACCAAGTGTTGGATATTCCAACGATTGCAGCCACCGTATTTGCATGTCTGCATGGAATTTTAGTAGCCTATATTAATCGATGTGAAATGGTTAATGCTGCCTTTGCTTACTGGTTATTTATGCTGTTTGATGTTTAAATTCTTGTATCTTTGGCGACAAATTTACTTTATATCAACTTGTTTCCGTGTGTGCAGAACATTTACATAGGCTGGAATTTGTTGAATTACTTTTGTGAGTATTTTTGGAAATAATAAATAAGGATGTGTGGAAGAGGGAAGTGTCTTCAGTCACAGCAGCAGGTGTTCAAACGGCTTTCTTTCGTCATTTGAATGAGTATTTCCATTGAAATGTCAACATAAGCCCTCGGTCGATGAACGTGTGCCCAAGTGCCAAGTCTAAGCAAATGATGTTGATACATGTTTTATGAAAGTAAACTCCTAGAATTCCAATGTAAATGTAATGTAAAGCCTATCGGCTAAATAATTATTAACTGCTTGTATTCTATTATTATACAAATATCTTGATATTTGATGATATAGTACTAGGTTTTATGTGCAAGATATGAAGCAACACTGGCTTTATAAACCTGGCTGCCACATTTTAAACAAATGTGTGGAAAAAAACTGGACAATTCGAGGCTGAGAATCGCCAATCAGTATCTTTGTCGACCCATTTCCTTTTTTTATTTTTTTAAATGGCATTCAGAATTGTCCAAGATAAACCATGATTGGTGCGTCCCGTGTTGCTTGGTAAGGGTAAGTGGTTGATAAGCGGAAAAAACTGACTATTGCTAACCGGGACAAATTGTTTCCAACTTGTTTTTCAGAAAGTAAAGGAGTACCTGCTAGGGAGTTCATTGGCATCCAAACTTCAGGCTAAGCATGATTTGCTTAAAGTAGCAGTTGAAAAAGGTACGGTCTGATATTTACTGCGGTGTACGTCAAAGTTCCGTTCCCCACTATTGTCACATCTCAAGTGTCGCCACATTTCTGAGAATTGTATCATTTCCTTAATTCTTTCCTCCTTCCAGCTCAAGCAACAAATGGTCAACAGCGCAGGTGAGCCTGCATTTGTTTGCAGTCTTCTAATCAAGTGAAAGGGGAAAGCACAAATACAGCCATGTACTAGTGAATCTTGTTCATTGTATGTATGGGCTTAATAAAAATTCTTTAGTAGGTTACCTGGCTATTTAAGATAATGTCCTTTCCATCTACAGGCTTAATCCAAAGTCTGTGCATATGAGGAGGAACCAGTCAAAGGCCAACTTGAGTCACAAACCTTTCAGTAGCGACATCCTTCCATTCATACAAGTAACAATCAACTCTTTATCATTATGACTCATCGTGGATGCTGTTTCAATACCTGAATCTGTCAAAAACATATAAACGTGTTCTTCAAGGCTTCAGGACAGGTAATCCCGGAAGTTGTTGAGAGCTGCATTCGCTTCATCAACCTGAAGGGTGAGTCAGGCCAGAGCTTATAGCTCTCGGGGCTTCATCATTAGGTCTTACCTTGTATTGTGATCATTTACTTACTTGAAAAATATTAACTGGATACCCTACATCAGGGGTCACCCACCTTCCTGAACTTGAGAGCTACTTCAAGTGTACTGAGTAATACGAAGGGCTACTTGTTTCATACAAACTTCCTGAATACCAAAGTTGCACGGCTTTCTCAGAAATGAATGCGCACGACATTGAACCTTTGAGACAACTTTTGAGTTCAGATAGAACGTGCACTGCGGGCGAATCGTGTGGTCCCTGCTGGTGACCCAGCTAATCGCTGCGGGCTGTCATCAACCCTTTCCTGTTAAAACCACATTGTCACCAAAAAATCACACAAATGCTTCTAGAACAGATTGCATACACTAGCTTGAGTACGCTTTTGTTTGTTTGGTTATGAATATTATGCTGATCGACAAAAGTCGCTTTCTGTCAGGTCTCCACCATGAAGGAATTTTCAGAGTTCCTGGTTTACAAGCAGAGATCATCAGCCTGAGGGATGCCTTTGAGAGAGGTAGATGTGTGTGTGTGTGTGTGTGTGTTTTATTTTTGTGTGCTTTTGTGTCTCTTTCGTGGTTTGTGTGTGGTGCTTTTTCTGTGTGTTTGTGTGTTGTTTTCTTCTGGTCTGTGTGTGTCGTGGGATTTTGCACGTGTGTGGGTTTCCTGGTGAGAACCATGAGATGTAGCCCCTCCTTTTGAGAGCGTGTAATAATGTGGGGCAGTGTGCTGTGGGGCTGTGCTGCAGGAGAGGACCCCCTGACAGACCAGCCGGTCGACATGGACTCGGTGGCGGGGGTGTTAAAGCTCTACTTCAGAACCCTGAAGAACCCCCTGTTCCCTTTAGAGAGCACCTCACAGCTGCTAGAGGCCTTCCGTAAGTGTGTGTTGTGTGTTTTTGTGTGTGCGTGTGCCAATGCGTTTTGGCTTGGTGGCTGACTTTTTGATTAATGGATTTAGACTCTGTCCATTTTGATCTGTATCTCTGTAGAAGCTATTTTATAATTGCTCCCCACAAGTTGGGAAACAAACTTGTTTGCCTGTTTTTGCACGTGCTTTGATCAGCAACTCGTTTTGTCATTGATTTAATCTGTGTTTACTGAATACTAATATGTCGCTCTTGTCGAATAGGAAAATCCTATTTACCAATCTGTAAAGAAAGGGAATCTGTGAAAAGATCACCTCTAGCAATTTGCAAATACAGTTGTTGGGGAGGCATTATTCTTAGCATGCTTGGCCCTGTTGCTGTGTTGAAACATGTACGTGTGAATGGGTGTGTCAGCATGCAAAGGCTTACTCAATTTTTCCCTCATCTCGCTCTCTCGCCTTTCACAGAAATGGAGAGTGAGACAGAGGAAGTGGCTCATCTGAAATTGGTCATCTCCGCCTACCCTGCTCCTCTCGTCGTAGTCATGAGATACCTCTTTGCATTCCTTAACCAGTATGTACCTTAACGCTTCACACCAAGTTCTGGGAACTGGTAACCTCTAACTGGTGTTCAGCAAAAAAACAACAAACATGCAACTTAAAGAAACCCGCAGCAGATGTAATGAGGAACCTGGAGGAAGAGGAAGAATATATTTTTAGCGCTGCGGTACAGCTACCGTTTCTATTACACACTGTGGCGAACCAGTACGATTATAAATAAATGCCCATGATAAAGTAAATAAGACGATTAACTCAATTAGCAGACATTCTACCATTTCAGCTCCACACATCATCTGACATGTTTCTCCTCTCTTCCTCACTCTGATCCCTTTTTTAATTTCTCTAAATTGGATTTGGGAAATCCTATTGAGTTTTTAACGAAAGTCCCTGCCCGCAGCTTGTCCCAGTACAGTGACGAGAACATGATGCAGCCCTACAACCTGGCCGTGTGCTTCGGCCCCAGTCTGTTGAGGGGGGCGCCGGACGAGGACGTGGTTACGCTGCAGCCTCAGATCAACGCGCTGGTGAAGAGCATAATCCTGCAGCACGAGAGTGTGTTCCCCAGCCAGGCCGAGGTACAGGGGCCCGTGTATGAGAAATGCATGACACTGGAACAGGACGACTGGTGAGACCACATGCAGATTTGTATTGTGTTCACGCACACAAAGTCACAAGCAAGCAATTTCTTGAGGACTAACTCCTAATCGTCACTTTGTTCTTCAGTGAGCCAATCCTAGAGGATGGAGACGGGGATGCAGAATGTTTACAGGGTAAGGGGGATTTGATCCTCTTAAGTCTTCCAACACTGATTGTGTATCCGCGCTGCTGCTCTTTGATATGACCCTCGGGCACCCTCTCTCCATTCCATGCTGTCACCCATGCTTTCTTCTTCTTCATTGTCGTGCTGTTTGTTTCCTGTGGCTGTTGTTAAGTGAACCATGCTGTCGGTTTTAGATCCAGGAGACCCGCTACCGACGCAGAGAAAAGGAGAGCGCTCTCGCTCCGTCAGCAGGAGCTCCTCGGAAAAGAGGCGGTCCCGACACGAGCCAACAGGGGGCAGCTTCAGCAAGGGAGCAAATTTCTTCAACTTGAAACTTCCAATCGGCCCACAGGCCAGGCCCTCCCCCCATTCCCCCGGCTACATCAGACGGTAGGTTTAGGCCCAATCCCATTTCTACCCCTTACCCCTCCCCCTTGTTTTGAAGGGGGAAGGGGTAAGGGGTAGAAATGGGATTGGGCCTTAAGATTTGTTTCGGCTCACTTTGGAATTTTGTGTGAATTTTTAATATAAGCTTTAGTTAATTATCAATGTTGTTTTCCTCAGGGGACAGAACAACTCGCCTTCTGAAGAAGTGACGGTCCTCGTTGACAAGGTCTGTTCTTTGTTTCTCAATTAAGTATTTTTTTTTTCAAGTCAATTATCCCACGAATGGCTGGCAGCAGTGTATTGGCATCCATTATTGGAAACCCACTGAGTCGAAAGTAATGAAAGGCTCCCTGGGGGAAGAAGTAGTCCCAAGAATAATGGGAGCCATTGTTTCATTACTCCCTTTTCATCTTTATCATCCTATCGTTTGTTTAATCCCACAGGAGATCTGGGCCCAGATGGACACAGTCTTTAAAGAGCTTCTCAATCGACAAGGGGTCCAGGAACCCCCCTCTTCCTCCTCTTCCTCTACCGTCCCCGCCGCCTCCTCTCCGTCTGCCCAGAGCCAGTCGAAGAAGAAGAAAGCATGAGGACAGAGTGGAGCCTGAGGGGGCTTTTAAGAAGGGCAGATCAACTAAACATAGAAGAGAAATGGATAAAAAGAAAGGAATCAAAGAGCGACATGTGTGAGCATCTGTTTAAGTTATTGGAGAGAATGTGTGTTGTTTGTTGTGTCTTTTGTGTTTAAGAGACGTATCTCACTGTCTAACAATGACTTCTGTGGATATGTGTGGCAGGAAAGCTTTAGTTTATGTTTATACAGCGCACCCTTGTGGTTACTGCACAGAACAAGATGGTAGATTTTTCAAGCTATTATTCATACAACAGACTGGATTGAGATATTGAGCATTTATTTTTTGTTTGTTTTTTTACCGTTCTACATGATAAAATACTTGACATGCGCCCATTTCTTTCGGCTGTTTGTATGGGATAATAATGGTGTTTTAGGCCTTTCAACACAAATAGGCCTTGTGTTGAACTTTGAAGGCCAAACTATTAAAAGTGCTCTTAATCAAAAAAAAAATCACTCTCGACCATGAAGGGGTGTCACTCACGCTAAACAAACGGAACTAACACATACACGCATCAATTCAACCTGCTGTCCAAAAAGATGGGGTCACTTATACATTAGATAAACTGTGAAATTTTGATTTTGTATTTGTACTGATCAGTATACGATTTTATTTTCACGTGGTGAACTGATGGATAATAAAACAATATGCCAAGATATGACTTGTGTCTTTTTATAGCATTTAAAAAAAAAACATTGATTAGCTTAAATACATTTGATGAGGGTCCAACAATATAACAATATTGTAAATGTACTAATTAAATAACTTTTCAAAAAAAGATGAATGAAAAATGATAGTTTGTCAGATAGAGATCAAATGACGTGTCAATACAAATCCTACCCACAATGCGTTTCGCGAATTTTGTACACGTCATTACAGTGCACCGGTCTGAAAGCTGAGGTGGACTTCAGGCAGAAAAAAGGAACAGACGTGTACCTCAAGTTCTAGTGAAACATTACCAGAAATCGTCATGTTCAGAATAGCAGCTTTCTTCGCACTTTTAGTGTGTGCCTGCTCGGGTAAGTTAACGAAGGCGATACTTATTTTTGTCGATTGAATGTCTCTTCTTGCTAGCGCTCGCATGCCAAACTCGTATCCTCAGTGTGTTACTTCTGTTTACCGACGTGTTTAACCAAGCTTTATGTAGGTTGACTATAATAAACTATAATATATACATGGCATATATTATAATAATACACATGGCAGCAATACATCCCAACATATGCGTTCCTTTCTTGAGTTTAGCTGATAGCTGCACAGATCCAGTGATCAGCCCCTCGGCCTACACGACCAACGACGCTGTTATCTCATCCGAGTCTGTCTTCATTGTTGAGCTGAGTCTGGCCTGTGCAAACGGAGCCCAGGTAAATGTTCATCTCCACAGTAGTTTGTTTGAACCTATAATAAAGTGATCTTCTGAGGAGCGGCTCCTTGCCTTTTATGCTCTGTGACACGCAATATCCTTTGTCACCAGAGTGTGGCGCTGTATGCTGACGTCAATGGAAGACAGTTCCCAGTGACAAGAGGCCAGGATGTTGGCAAATACCAGGTAGGACTCTAAACCGCTATTCTTTGGTCAATGAACCCAGCACTTAATTTTTTTTATTGACAAAATATTTGGTTGCACCACAACCATGTGTCTTAGGTGTCTTGGAGCCTTCCTCACAAACAGGCCAGTTCTGGAACTTATCAAGTGAAATTCTTCGATGAGGAGTCCTACAGCTCCCTGCGCAAGGTATGTCTCTGCGTCACATGTCAAATAATGTACTCATCGTGATGTACAGGCAATGAGCTGCGGATACGACCTTGACCAAGACAACCGGTAGTCAATGTCTGTACTGCATGCTTTTCAGGCTCAGAGGAACAATGAAGACGTTGCTGCCATTCAGCCCCTCTTCTCCGTCAACGTTGATCACAGGGTAAGTTTTCTCTACAGTAGTCCCTGTAGGTAGGCACTCGCAATGAACCAGGCTTATTGAGGGGCCAGACTTTTGTAAATTGACCAGTTGTTGGCAGTCTATACACTGGAGGAATGTGTTTCCATCTGGATAAAACTCCACAGATGGCTTTGGGGAGACCCATTGCAGGACTGAACTTTAAATGTTGTTCAAGTTTGTTGCTATATTAGGACTGTGGGAAATTGTCTGACTGAAATGACTAAAGAGAGAATTAAAGAATGATTTAATTATTAGTCATTCTTCCATCTTAATATCCACCATGTGCGCTGATGGCTGTGCATGGTGCAGAATGCATTGCAATATAAATTGTTATGTGTTTGGATATAACACAAAAAAAAATGTTGGCCTACTTATTTTCTAAGACTTATTCTATTGTTTGTAACTGGATCTTTTGAAATGTGAGACTTTATTTTAGCTACCACATTATTGCAATAAACAAAGCCAGACCAACTTACAAATGCAAAATTGGAAAGCAGGTTCATAAGGAAGATGGAATACCCAATGTTGTCCATGATTGGAAGAAATTTGGTGCAATAAAGGAAACATTTTCACATTGACCTTGAGTGGTCTAGAATCCAAGAAATGCTTGAAATGTATGTTTGGATAGCTGTGTTAATTTGAGGGCTTCATTTCTGGTGTTCTGTTTTCAATTTTCTAACTCCTGTTATTTTATTTATTTTTTTCCCTTTTTGACCACAGGGCGCCTGGAATGGCCCATGGGTGTCTACTGAGGTGCTGGCAGCAGTCGTTGGTATCCTGGTCTACTACCTCGCCTTCAGTGCAAAGAGTACCATCCAGGCATAGAGGAATGAGACGAAGCAATGTTAACACCAACGGATCTTTACAAAGAATATTGAATTCTGGCGGGACGTGTCAAGCAGTCCATGGTCCAGAATATTGTCATAAGTCTCATTTTCTGAGATGTGGAGATAGAGCAGTGGTAATTTTGTATTTTTTGTTTTTGTTTTCTTTCACAGACCGTGTCTGTGACAAACTTTTTTAAGATTTGGACCAGTATAGTTATTTCGGAAGAATACAGAAGAAAAAACACGTGCATGGTTTACATGTGTTTTTAATCGTCTCTCAATAGCTCAAAATGTCCCCTTTTTAAGCAAGGTGTCTGAAATGATTTGCAAACTAATTCCCTTCTCTGTGTGTCAGCAGCATTTGGGTTGAGTTCTGTACAGATATGCTCCAAACCGATTAGTCTAGATGGCTGAGATTTGACATAAATCCATGATCAAAGTTGTGACTCCACTGGATGGCCTAAAGAGGTCAAACATTGTGTTTGTGTCTCATGCTCATTGCGGTTCACTCAATAAATGGTCTGTTTTTGTCCAAGTGTGATGTGTTGATGTTGTGTCTTGAAGTTCAGCAACATATGGGGGTTCCAATTTCAGTTTAGGCAGACCAGAATATATTTATGGTCTTGGTTCCATAGCAACATATTTCATAAAATGTTTTTTTTTTTTTTTTGGATTGTGTGAAGTGACTCTTCAACCCTGTGGTACAGAGTTTTATTCCACTCATAACTACTAGAACATGCAACCTCCACTCAAGCTGTTGCGATCTGCAGCAGGAATGTCTTAAACATGAATTACTTTTATGGACCATTCTGGTTTGCATAGTGAAAGAGTCCAAAACCTATTCTAAAATAATTTCTCCTTAGATTACCTACTTTTCTTTATGTAGTGAAGTATTGACTACATAAAAAGTATTGACTACATTACCTCCATTTGGTAAGTCATGGCCACAAACAATCTTTGAAGCACAACTTTTAAAACGTTGAAAGTACACGAAAAAATAAAGGAAACGTTTATTCCATTAGCACCTCCCCTGAGGTTATCGAGGGGGTAATGGAGTCTTGAGGGGGAAAGCTGCTTCCGCCACTGTTTATGTACATCAGAAAAACCAAAAAGAGTTGTTTTCCAGCTTCCTTTTTCTACCGTTTGTAATGGTCTGTTTAGACGTTGATGATCCTTTGGTCCCATCAATATACTGTAAGATATTTATGAATTTCCGCTTCAACGTCATAGGCTGGAGGTTAATTAAGCTCAAGTTAATAACCGCTCCACAGCCAGTGTTATATTTAGGCTTTAATATTCAAATGGACGTTTTTTTGGTCAATACTGAGGCAACCAAAGTCAACACTTTGTCATTGACCTCCGATTTAATAGGAACTGACTACACGAAAAAGTGCATAGATATTGAATTGCCTGCAGTACTGTACGTTAAGCACTAAGTGGCAGCTGTGAGCTTCATTCCAAGCTTCCTAGCTGTCACCCTCCCAACACATATCAATGTCTGGCAGATATCTGTTATTGCTATATCATGATTCCCCCTAGCATGTATAATACCACGTACCGTTATAATGCATTGCATATTTGGCCCTGCTTCATGAAGATTTCTTAGTATTACATCTGTCATGTGTGTAATTGCATCAAACTGTACTGAACATGTTTATCTGTTCTTGGCTGAAGCATAGATGTAAACTTAGCATTTCTATTTTTGTATTCAGCCAGTGGGAACGAGTGTGTGCACACAGGGTACAGCTGAACTTAGTCTTCAGTGAACTTTCTTTGCAGTGCAACAGTAAATTCTCTGCGCTTCCCTTGAGTGAAATTGTTTAAATTAGTGGAAATATGGGAGGCAGACATTAAACGTCCCATAACAAGGAATATCCACAGATCATCCATGTCATGCATGTCTAAAAGCCACAGGCTGGAACACTCTACATTATGTAAGCATATCTTGGCTTTTGTTTTGTTACCTTAGTGAAGTAACAATAGAGCCATGACTATGTTACTGGTTCATGACAAATGCTCCAGGAACTTCCTCTTGGAATCCTCTTTCACACTGTGGAAAGACGGACAGAATGGTAATGGTCAACGAAAAACATGCATAAAAGAAAATGGTTTAAAGCTACCACAGGAAAGGTTTAGGCTCTGAGATAGGTGTATTTTATGTGCCATCTGGCTTGCAGTGCGGTCAACAAAACAGGAAAACCAAGAATAACAACAATTTACAAATTAGGGAATTTGGCCAACTCAGATTAACACAGCATGACGATCGCATGAAGTAGCCTAGTCCTTCTAAAAAAAAAAGGTGTGTGTGTGTGTGTGTGTGTGTGTGTGTGTGTGTGTGTGTGTGTGTGTGTGTGTGTGTGTGTGTGTGTGTGTGTGTGTGTGTGTGTGTGTGTGTGTGTGTGTGTGCGTGTATGCATGCGTGTGCGTGTGTGTGTGCTGTGAGGCAGAGCAAAGCGGGCCTGTCAGAGGTGTTTGAGATGTGGACTTAGGGTTAGAGTCAGACCCCGATAGGTTAGCGGTATTCAGCAGTGTCGAAACCGGCGTCAAGCGGTCTCTCTCATCATGCTTTCTTGGGCTACAGTAGCGTTTACCCGCTGCTCATTTTTCACACGTTAGCCCGGCGGAGCAGCCCTTTGTAAACAGACCTCCCTGACTAGAGAATGGGCCGAAACAGCGTCGGTCACGCCGGGGTTCTGATCCGTGAAATCCAAATGAAAACTGTTTTGGATGGAATTACTTCAGGGCTTTACACGGGGAGAAGGCGAGACATGTTAATACCTTTTTTCAACCGGAAAAAATGTCAATGTGCTTAGCATCACAGTCTAGGGCCTTTTGTTCTTGTAAGTCGTTATCCCTTGCTTCCTGTCTTCCTTTTAGGTATGGTTTAGGGCCGCTTTGAGTAGGGAAAGGGGCGATGGACTTATGAAAACAAACCATATATGGGGACAGATCTTTTCCCCCCACTTTTCTTTGAAAACAACTTATCCCAGCATTAGGGCCCGAAACTCTCTCCAATGATTTCCCACCCTTAGGTCAGCAGCAATAACACAGCATTGTTCTATAGCATTCCTTCAGTTGTTTCATTGGATAAGAGCGATGAAATACTCTATATGGGAGACCATTATGAAACACACCTCTGTTGCTCATACATTTTGTGTGTCTTTTACGCTCATAAAACAATACACATCCTGATTCTGCTGACACAACCCGACAGGTCATGTCAAACTAGAAATGAATGCATGGAGAAAAGTCACGTACATTCCGCCCTGTGGAAGAGCATTGAAAGATGTAAGTGCAAGTGGTAAAACTGAGAATTATTGTTTCCCTGGGGCGAAAACCTTTTCATTTACCGCTACCCCTCATTATTAGTTTAACGTTTTCTTTATCGGCAATAAAAAGAGACCATATGGCTAAACGTGGCGTGAGATCACCCTGCAAACAGCTACTCCCTCTGCATATTCACCTCCCTGGTGTGTGAATGCCTTTAATGGGAGAAAGTGTATTTGCGTAAATCATACACTCCCCAAAAAAGAAATGAATGGGTGTTCTGACAGCAGCCACTGGCCACGATACCAAACCAGATAAGGAAAGGTGAAATACGGACCAATACTTTTATTTAGATTTTTATGTGTGCCCGCCCAGTGTTATGAAACATTAAGACCGGGGCGCGGCTCCTCTTGGGTTAAAGGGGATGGAGAAGTGTATCCAGGCCAGTACAGGCCTACCGCTGTCTTGGAATGACACAAACACTCACACAAACACACACACACACACACACACACATATACGCACACACACGCACACACACGGGGGGGGGGGGAGGTTGGGGATCAGCTTTGAGAAGCTCCTCGGAAGCGGATCTTATTTCTACTGACTTGGTGAAGACTGCTGAGCAGGATCCCTCCCATCCCTTCAGGCCATTGGCTCATGCAGATCACGTGGATGACGATAATGGATTTGAATTGCCATAGAGCTCACCTGCAGGGCCCTGTCCTTGTGTGCACGGTGGAGATCAGGTGCGGTGTCATTCATCTCTCTGATGCCTTGCCCTGTCACGCAGCCGGCATGCTGGCAGGAAGTTGCCCCTCCCCCCCTAATGAAGCGGCGACCTTGAGTTTACACATCGGCACTGCATCGCCCGACACGCCGTAAAAACACACAGAATACGAGAAGCGTACACACACACACACACACACGTGTACTCAGACATCCACTTTTCTGCATGCACTGTAAACACACACCCACGTACAGCAAGATTCCATTAACAGAAGGTCGGCGACGGCATGAATTGAGGTCCAATAATTTAACACTTTGACACCGATGGAGATAAATAATCAGTCCGTTGTGTAATCAATAATGTTTGGTCATCCTCTGTGATCGAACGATTAGCCTTTTCAGGAGTTCATATTTATAGCTCCTATACGGCATGTAGAAGCACTCTGTGGGTATTTGCGTCAGTGTTATTTTCAGGCACCCAAAGTAGGCTACATTCATTATGTAGTCGTTGAAAGAACCTCTAAAAGGCTGTGTAGGCAGCTTAATGCAAAGCAGAGTGTGTCTCTTTCCTGGCCCATCACTCTGAGTGATCGCCTCGCCCCCACCCTCGCCCCCCTTCACCGCCAACCCCCCTACCCCCCCTTTTTTTTCCAGACAGCCAAGAATCATCCTCTGACCTTTCAACTTCCTGCCAGGAAAGAGGAACACACACCAACACACGGACGGGTTTTGTAAGCCGTCGCTCCGTTTCCTGATCCGACAAAGACAGAGACATGCAGCGCTGTTGATGCTGCGGCGACCTCTTGGCTTGGCACGGAATCAAAGAGCCACAGCATCACTCCTTCACCCTGACCTGCTTAGAGGGGAAGGTGAGGCGCCTGTTCTCGTTCGACCTCCACCCCCCTTGGAACCCTCGAGACACCGAAAAAGCATCCCGGTGGCTGACCTGCTGAGTGACTCTCAGCCCCC
>NC_082382.1:17868609-17998615 GCF_031168955.1 Gadus macrocephalus
ACCAAGAATATAAATACCAGAGAGGGGCCTGCGATCCTACCCAGAGGGTTCTGGTTGTGGATCAAAGAAAACATTTATTCTGGCTGCATCGCGCCGGCCGTATGTTATAATCACACCAACCGCAACTTAGCGAGGCGTTGGGCTATTTTCTGTGGAGTAACAAGACGGATCACTTTTCAGGCAGCTGCCCCCCGCACCGCATGATTTAGATGTGTTGGGTGGAGACCATGAATGTGCTTGGTGTAAGACGGTCATTTCGGGGGGGGGGGGGGGGGGATTGGGGGGGCTCGACTCACCTTCGCCTGGAGGTTTGGGGTCCCATGCCGCCCACAGCTGGACGATGAAGTAGGGCGACCAGCAGACGGTGTACACCAGGACGATGACCAGCGTCATCCTCACGGTCTTGGTCATGGCCTTGGTGATGCTGGGGGGCTGCTGGCTGGGGGGCAGGGGCGGGACGTAGTCCGTGGAGCACCGGGGGGAGACCCCACCGGGACGGCCGGCGGTCTCGTCGATGGCCTGGCAGGAGGGCTCTTCGCAGGGGCAGCCGTTGCTGTCCTGTGACGGCGAACCCCCGGGCGGACTGGGGGTCCCGGCGTGGCTCCCGGAGCGACACGGGTGTTGTCGTTCTCTCGTCGCCGAAGATATCGTCGTTTGTTCCCCCTGACAACTGTTGCCGTACTGGGCGGTCGGGGCGGCAAAGTCGTAGCATTCCCCCGCCTTACTGCTGGGTGCGTGGGAGCCGGAGGTGTTGTTATGCACCGCCTTCAGAAGCGGTGCTCCTCTGTTCCCCACTGCACCACCTCCTCCCGCTCCTCCTCCGCCTCCTCCTCCGCCTTTACCTCCTCCGCTGGACCCCTGCCTGGCTCGCTCGCGGGCCCGCTCCGCGTCCTTCTTAAAGCTCTGGAAGCGGAAGAGAACGGCGTTCTTCTTCAGCTCCGCCGTCACAATCCTCTCCGACTTAAGGTAGATGTTGTTGTGGATCTCCCGGAAGATTCTTATCTGTGAAGCAGCATAATGGTATGTGAGGGGAGGGGGAGTCGTTCGGATCACGCTGTCATAAATATAATCTCCCCAAACCTGAGGCGTGGGGGAGTTACTGGTTTGATATTCGGGATTTATTGACCGATTAAATTGTTTCCCTGTTACAATGTATTATGGAAACCACAGGCTTATTGATTTTCTGCTGCATCAATGTGGGGAGAGAGGATAAACGGGTGCAAAGAAATAAAGAGCCGCAGAAAAGCACCACACGTTCAATGTGGTGCTTTGACGTTCGCTGTTCCTCGCCACTAAGTTACACTGCTGGCTCAGACATTCTCCCGCCATATCACATCAAGTGATACTACACCCTTATTTAGTGTGAATAAACGATTGCAGCTTTTTACAAGCATGAACATTTTCCCATATTGCTGATAAAATGCTGTAATCGTAATAAATTGCTGCTTTTAGTGAGGTTGGCACTGCGGTGCTACTGGCTTCGGTCGAGGACAGCTGTGTGAGCGCAGGTGTGACGGCTCTGATTCATAGAGTATAAAGGTCAGGATGGTTCAATGGAAGACCTAACAATCTCATAGCAGGGCAATCGGCTCAGCCCGAAGCCGCGTGCCTACAAAGTGCATTGTGCGCGCATCTAGTCTCCTGCAGTCCGCCGATGAAATGCAGCGCACTCAAAACCCAGAGGACACACTCACTTCCATCTTTTTGATCTACTGGTGCCGTGGCCCTGCTCGGACCGGGCCTGTGCAGAACGCCCGATTGCTTGGCCTCTTGTTATTGCCGCTTGCAGCACTTTCAAGGAGCCGCTCATCCAAACAACTTCCCACTCGACACTGCACTTCACCCTCGGTGCCTCAGCCTCACACCCGCCGAGCGTGACGGCCATCGGACGTCGGGTGTCGAGAAGATGGAAGGACATAGATACGGAAGGGCTCAATCCATTTACGTCGGACAAAACGTGTGTACAAGCACCAGGTGACGTCACTGCACGTGACATTATTGCATATTCTCGAAGAAAGTTGTCCAATCCCGGGTTGCTTTGAACTCACTTCATTTATTATAAAGTCGTCGGCATGTTTCGGCATGGTAAGTGAAGCTATACGGAGGGAATTGAATCTAACACGTGTGAGAGATAATAACTCTGGCTACTTTCAGCCACGGGCAGAGGCCCGTGGCTGTCCGCGTGTATCGCTGAAAATCTCTAGCCTTCTATGGGCCACGGGCAGAGGCCCGTGACCCTTCGCGGGTGTGTCTGAAAGTCTCTGGCTTCTATGGGCCACGGGCAGAGGCCCGTGACCCTTCGCGGGTGTGTCTGAAAGTCTCTGGCTACTATGGGCCACGGACAGAGGCCCGTGACCCTTCGCGTGTGTCGCTGAGTCTCTGGGCCCTTCACCTCGTGTGCACAGGTAAGGGACCGTCAAGTGGGCGTGGCCTAGTGGGCGTGGTGGCTTCGGCTTCTTCAGGTGATGCCTTCTGTGGAGGAGCCGCCTTCAATAAGGTCTTGCTCCCCTTGTGGCTATGTATAGTATTTACGGCTTATATGTTTGGCCCTGATTCATTGGGTCCATGTGTGGGTAGCTTAGATTCTTAAAATACGTAACAACATGTAAACATTAGTGCAGGGAAATAATGACCTTCCATAAACCCAGTGCTGCGTAGGATGCTGTGTATATGATGGAGATTCTGCTCCCAGGGGCCCTCGGAGAGAGGAGGGCAGATCTTCTGACCAGCTGGCCCAGCAGTGGTCCTTCCAGTGCTGTGTTAATTAGGGAAAGTAGCCGGGGCCCCTGGCAATATCTTTTCCTTAAATAGAGCATCGGATCCCTATGGGAGGCAGCCCAGAATGTCTCCACTCCGGGGGGGATTCTGGACAACGCCAAACAGCATCGCCACTAATCCACACACACGGCTACCTTGAGGCGTCATCAAACGACCTGAGCAGCCACCGGCTCCTTCCCATAAGCCTCCACACAACCACACTGCATTCTGGTCATAGAGGGGAGGGGTGGGTTGGGGGAGGGAGAGATTATTACCTGGCAGACGGTGATGATGAGCGCTGGCAGGATGAAGACGGCCACGGTCATCCAGGTGACGTAGGCCTTGAGGCCCCACGTCTCCGCAAATTGGCCCCAACAGTCGTACTCCCCAGAGGGCATCTGGGTGCGGGAGAAGATGAACACCTAGAGAGAGAGAGAGAGAGAGAGAGAGAGAAAAGTAAGAGAAAAAAGTAAGAGAGAGAGAGGTGGTCGGGTAATCAGAGAGAGGCACGATTCCCGGTACCCCCCCTCAGTCACACCCTGCTGACCGTACTGGGCTAAATATAGGGCCACCACATCTTGGGTTCTAGCGTGGGGGCACCGGCGATAACGCACCGCTGAGCTCTCGTTTCCTCCAAGTGGCAATGTGGGGGCATCTGTCTCTGTCTGCGCATGTGTGCGTGTGTGTGTGTGTGTGTGTGTGTGTGTCACTCACACGCAGGCATGCACATGTCTTCGCCATGCATTTTTGCATCTGCATTCCTTAGCAAGGGCTCTTGCCTTGATGTATGTCATGCGGAAGGGACGCACACGCTTGCGATCACGTCACACACGCCGTATGAGCTTGTCACCCTTTCCCGTCTCCCCAACACCTCGTCTCTCCCCCCCCCCCCCCCCCCCCCTTACCTGCGGTATGCTTAAGACCAGTGCCAGGGCCCAGGCCACCATGATGGGGGTGTTCCAGCGGGACATGGTTCCCCCTCGATAGGCCTGCAGCGGGCAGCAGATGGCGTAGTAGCGGTCCACCGTCATGGCAACTATCATGTAGGGCGACGCAAACATGCCGACGATCTGCATGTACTTGACGGACCGGCAAAGCAGGTCGGGGCCCTGGAACCTCTCCGTGATGTCCCACACCAACTGGGGCAGCACCTGGAGGGACACGCGGGTTGTGATGCATGTTGTGCGTGCTACACCTGACATCCAAATCTATCGAGGTCCATTGTCGTTGGTCATTCATTTAGAACAAAGCGTGACTAAGTTATCAGGGTATTTGCAAAGCGTTCCTCGCCGACATCCACAAACAAAACAAAAAAGCGCTGAATAGCCGTGCTGACTGATCGGTCTGTGATCCGACGTCATCGGCACGACTCAGCAGCCCATATACCAGAAGCCCTTGTTGACAAAAGCAGGACAATTCGAACAATGTCGCCGCCGCCGCCGCCGCCGCCGCCACCGCCGCCGCCGACCTCACTGACCTGAAAGAAGGCCACCACCAGATCGGCCACGCACAGGTTGACCATGAACAGGTGCATGGGCGCGTTCTGCTTCCTCCGCCGCAGCAGCACCCACAGCACGAAGCCGTTGCCCAGGGTGGTGAGGGCCAGGATCAGGGACAGCACGGTGATCTCGGCCCGTGCCAGGCCCGCGTCCCTCACCCGGGGCGGGGCCAGCGTGTGAGGGGTGGCCGTGGAGGCGTTCCCCGGAAACACGCCGAGGAGGGAGCCATCGCCGCCTGCGTGCGACGTGTTGAGGGAGGTCAGCTGGGACAGGAAGGAGGAGGCGTTGGTCCCTTCGGCGTCCACCGTGGAGAAGAGCCCTATCCCGTCCCAGAGGGTCTCGCGGCTGATGCTTTCCATGCCTGCGGGACAGACGGAGAGCTAAGCATGTTAGCCGCGGGAGTGTCGGTATGTGTTCGTAAGGAATAACGATACAAGTACAGAAAACCCCGCGGAAACAATCCTACGTTTTTCCCGAGATGGGTGCCAAGTCCTGGGATTCTCGTCTGCTCCGATTTCACCAAACTCAGACATTATAAACACCGCTAATACGCTCTGATTGCAATCATCAGGAATTAAGCAGCAGCAGCGGTAATACAAATGTTTCTGATGGCTCGGAGGGTTTGGGGTTGGCACGGGGCCTCACCGGCAACTCCCTGTTCGGCTGTAACAAAATAAAAGTGTGTTCTGAGACAGTGTTGATGTATGAATGATATAGGATTTCTGTGCATTTTGGAGGATGTAAGGGCTCCTACATAAGTGCATCAGCATGTGTCTGTTTGTTCATCTGTCTCAGCATCCCACTCGGTTTGACGCAAAGCCGCTTTTGGCTTGTTTTCTTTTTTCATACTTTCTCAAGAGTGATTTGACAGCCTTTGCCTCTATCCCACCCTGCGTAGTCCTTCACCTCCGCCCTCAGCTCTCTCATCCCTCGCTTACCCCATACATTCCTGTGGACTCTTCCCCCTCTGTCTCCTCTCTCTCGCTGTGTGTGTGTGTGTGTGTGTGTGTGTGTGTGTGTGTGTGTGTGTGTGTGTGTGTGTGTGTGTGTGTGTGTGTGTGTGTGTGTGTGTGTGTGTGTGTGTGTGTCACTCTGTGTCTCCCTCTCTCTGTAGCTCTGTGTGTGTGTGGGTCTCTCTCTCTCTCTCTTCCTTGTGGATGTACAATTCTATCTCCATCCGTCTCTCCGTCTGATTGCAATGAAAGTTTATTTTCCCTCCTTTATAAATACATTGTTGAACAACAAATAAAAATGATTTTGAATTAAAGTTAGTAATTTGAGAGCCCGAGTCGTGGGATTGGGGGCAGCCGATGGGCAAGTAAACAGTGAGTAGCAAACGGTCTGAGAACAAACAGGGGGGAGGACGAGGGGAGCAACGACGGACTTGTGAAAGGGGGGGGGGGCGCGACCTACTGTCTAAGGCCTGCCAGGGAAAAGGTAGGAGACTAAGCAGTGGAAAGAGCCCAAAGAAAGACTGGTGAGGCTCATCACGTGATGATTGAGGCGCCAGGAAGGTACGGCAGCCAGGATACTGCCCCGCCGCCGCCGCCGCGTGTGTGTGAGTCAGGCTGGATGAACGCCTGCCCAGGGCCTTTCCTGTTCCTCTTAGTAGACACAAAAACGAAAACAGCTGAAGTAGACCCTTCTTTTCTAGTATAATTTAATGTGGGCGATCAATAGGGTGATTGGTAGTCCTGCGTCTTCCTCTACGCCGCTGCATCCCGCTCTGGTAGTCGCAGAGTTGAGGGCCTAGCAGCCGCTGAGGCAGCAGAACAAAAAAAAAAAACAGTTACATTAGCAAGTGCTAAGTGCGGGCTTTGCCGCTGGAATGTATGAAGATGATTGCATGACAAGCCGGGCCAGCTGGACGCCACTCCTAGCATTACGGTACGGCGGTGGGGAAAAACCGAAGGAAAGCAGACTGGAACCACCATGAATCCTTGCTCTGGAAGCATCGAGGCATGGCCAAAGAACACCCCTCTTCATTTGTTTGATTGTTTCTGGTCCAACTCTCAGGTTTTAAGTGATTGTTTCAAAGTCGCTGTGTGTGCAAACGCGTTAGCCGTAATAACAACATCAATGCTTTGACGCTCGGATGTGCTTAGTTGTAAAAATATTTGGACTTCTTTATTTGTATAGCGCCCTTTCAAATGGAAGTGCTTGCACAACAGTCAAATCAGAGAGGTAAACATTGAGCGATAGAAAACGTAGTACAATTCCCCCCTTGCATCTCCGCGAGGCCCCTAGCCAGCTACGAGGTCAGCCAGGTCCAGACCTCCTTAATTTAGTTAGAGCTAAAAATAAATATGAGGACTAAATACAACTGTATAAAAAATACGCGATGGGTGTCTCGCCCGGCCTCACTGGTTTTCAAATCCTGGCTCGGATCACAGTAAGGGAACTCCTTGTCGTTTCGGTGATATACTGCTGTTGAAGTCAAACAAGAGATGTTGCTCTATCTAATCAGTTAATTCATTGCCTTCCCTTTATTAGGGCTGGACTGCGGCTGTGCACTGGAATTTAAGACACGTTTGGTTTTTTCTACTGCAGTGCTCCACAATGTAATTCAATTTGCTGTACATTTGCCCTTGTAGGTAATTTCCGATGTCCAATGGAGATTGAATGTAGTGTGTGTGTGGAGCACTTGACCTCTATGCTCGCTGTACAAGAATGGTTTCCTTGCCATAAACATGAATTGGTAGAACACATGTATTAATATGCTCATGTTTTTTTTTCATAGGATGTTTATTAAAGAGACGTTTCTTGAAGGATGTTATGTGTGTCTGACTTTCTATCCAGCTGCTTGAGAAGTATCCTTTAGGGAAAAGAGTTAAATGTTAATTCAACATTAGTCTAGATGTTTTTCCTGGGGATCACATGACTTATACATGGGAGCACAAACAAACCTTAGTTTACCGGAACCCACTGGATCTATTCTATGAATAGTTTATAGTACAAATATGGATGTATCGATTTTTTTTTTAATTTCCATGCGCAGCTCCTCAACAGACACAGAGAATTACTCAACTCCAGAGGGAACTATTGAAATCCCTCCAAATATATTCATGTCCCATTTGCATGATGGATGCATCCAAAAAATCAGGTTGTATCGTCTTCAAATTGCAGAATGGCTGGATGACGGTAGACCTGCCCGTGGCAGAGCCAAAAAAAAACATTTGGCTCTGCCACGGGCCGGTCCTCAGAGGAAAATTCCTTGAACTGAAGTTACACGGCAAAAGTAAATAAGGTCTGAAGAGTAACACTGTGTCCACATTAATATAATCATGCACATGTGCTCTAAATTTGGGAAAATCTATTATGCAGAAGTAGGATATATATATTTTTGTGTACGTTCTTTGACACATGCAAAGTACGATATTACCCGTTCTGGACCCAGCTTTCACTACGGGTAAACAAAAAGGCTAATGATTGGATTTGATTCCTCTGGACGGACTGCAGATAGAATCTGGTTTATTGCAGTGGCTGCTTCTGTTCAGCCTTTGGAGCTCCCATCCCCTAAGTGATGAATCAGTCAATATTGTCCTTGCCATCCCTCAATCCAAACCGTGGGTCCCCCCCCCCCACGCAGCACCGCTAAATCAGCACAGTGCCATCCGCTCTGAGACTCCTTCCGTTCTCCTCGCACACCATCCCTCCCAGTGCTCTTAAGCTCCCACAAACCCTTTGCAAACGCGCACGTCCCTAGAGATCCGGGTGTGACTGACCACAACTCATGTTGTGGGATCGCACAAGATAACATTACAGCAAACTTTTCCATCCACGTTTTTGTGCTCTTCTTCTGTTGTCTTTGTTTACCGACTTTACTGAAACAGGGGAAGTTGTTGCTGTTGCTATGCACACACACTACTGAATAAGGAGCTGTTATCCTGGCCTTAGGTCTTGGTCAAACTGTATAGCATTCACTCTGGGCCTTCTGTTTTTCTGACATTTTATTTGACCGAACTGAACACAATCTGTATGGTGATGTGTCCGCCCTCATCCTATGTGTATTCTTTAATGTCATGTTTAACTGTAGACTCCTCTATGATTGTGGGTTGATCGTCCACAGAATTTTACAACTCTTTCACACCAATGTTGAAACGGACCAACACATCGGTCAACTGACATAGGTTTTGAAAGTGCTCTATAAATAAAGGTGACCCCCCTTTTATTCATTTATTCTATTATTTTATTGGAAGTTGATGTATAACCCTGCCTTCTTTTGTGTGATACCCTTGCTATAACCTAACAATGGAGTGTGTGTGTGTGTGTGTGTGTGTGTGTGTGTGTGTGTGTGTGTGTGTGTGTGTGTGTGTGTGTGTGTGTGTGTGTGTGTGTGTGTGTGTGTGTGTGTGTGTGTGTGTGTGTGTGTGTTGGACTGGATGGACCTGTAAATTGGCAACGCTTGGCTAATCCGTGCCCTAACCTGATGCCCGGGCTACTGCAGCACAAAGAACAGCTAGGAGAATTAACACCGCCCCAGTTGTTGTTTGTTCCTGTCAGTATCAATATTAGCTCTCTGCCCTGAAACCCCTGACATGGGGCTCGCCAGTCACGGCTCTGCGTCTCCCCACTCCTCATTTCTCTCTCTCTCTCTCTCTCTCTCTCTCTCTCTCTCTCTCTCTCTCTCTCTCTCTCTCTCTCTCTCTCTCTCTCTCTCTCTCCTCTTCTGCTGTCCCCTCTACCGCCCCTTCAACAGCAGGATCTCGTGTCATTCACGCCTGGAGAGGCACATCAATGCTCCTTTCGTTCTGATTAGCAACCTCATTGTTGGATTTTGCCAGCAGGTAATCTATTGCGACGGTATCTGGGGGCTCTGCCTTCCAGACCTACGCCATATCCCCAACTTATTTACATACCGATCAATAGTGCATTAGTCAACACCGGCCCGATTGAATCACGCTGTCTCACATGCTAGGCTGTGAACTCTCATCCACAAGATATAAAAGGTCATGCCTCGCTTTCTTCTTCAGGCAAAGCTTGAACCATGCATGGCTCCCACCTATATAAAGCATATGGACACAGACACACATTCAGGGACACACACACACAAATGAACGTATACATGCACTTCGTGCCATGTACGCACACAGACAGAGAGACAGACATTCACAAATTCATGCATGCACGCGCGCACATGCATAAACACCCATTTAATCTTCGATTTACCCTGTCGGAATGGGACCCTTTAGTGCCGAATCTTTACGGTATTATACCCTAAGAAATTCTTACTAAATATATATATATATAATTTGGCAGGCGAAGCTGTATGATTCCAGAGTGAATTCTGAACGTGGCCTTGTCGCGTGCCCATCGTCCTCCCATGATTTATAAGCCCCCTCCCTCTCTGCTGCCACGCGATAGCGGACCAGCCCTGCCGGGGGAACCAGGTGGACGGCCGCGTCATTTGGTCTGAGCCTTCCAAACATCTCGTTAAAAGCCCCTCACAGGGGGCCGCGCCCCATGGTGCTGCACACACACACTGATACGTTCAGCACCTGACCACGTCTCCACACAACGTCTTGGCCGTTGCGTGCAACCGCCGCCGTTTCGTACTCAAGTAGCCTCATACCTTGGGACATTAAGCCCTGTTTGTTTCCACAACAAACAGGGCTTTGTTGTGCCCCCCCCCCCCCCCCCCCCCCCCCCTTCCCCGGCCAATGGACAGTTGGAGAGGGTCCAGGTCCTTATCTGTACCGGTAAAGGACCCGTTCCCATTCAATGTTTTCTTTGTTATGTATCATTAACCAGCCGACGGCCGGCCCACACGTGCCTCCCCGCCGCCGCGGCGTGTCTGCTGGAGGTCCTGCGGGGCGGCTCGGAGGCTAATCCCCCGCGCTCCACACAGAGGCACAGTGTGAGCACAAACCAACAACAAACCCCCCCCCCCCCCCCCCCCCCTCCCTTGCCAACGCGTCTGAGATCTGGTGCCACATTTATACAGTGATGATATAAAACACAGAGCAGAACCAACAGAGAGGAACGGAAGAAGAACAAGATGATGATGACGATGATGATGGTAATATCTTTTCTCGATGGAAAGTTCTGTCCACAATTACAATCAAGGAAGTCGTTTTTGAGAACACTGCACAAACGTGCCAAACTTAGAAGAGGCAACCAGGGAGCCGTGCGGTTTGGGGAAATGAGCGAAACAAGAGGAAAAAACACAGAAGACTTGGCTCTCTTGAAATCCAGGTGGTCCGAAGCAGACAAATGACAATGCCGTACGCTGAGTTATTGACTGGATTCGCCTTCTGCTAAGATTGTGTGTAATGTCTGAGCAATCATACTCATGGGACAGGAAGAGACTGTGTGTCTCAAATTGCTCTACTCAAGAGTTGGAGTGGTGCCCTTGTACACACGTTGACCACCATATGAATACAATGCAAATCATGACCCTGTCTCCTTTCAGGCATGTTCATACAGCATATGTCAATATTGAAAAATCAAGGAGTATATTGTGTGTTAATTTATTCCAGTTAATCGATTAAAAGACCTGACGATCTAAGTGGAGGGGTGTAACAAACACACTCTCTCTTCACAATAGCTGCACCTTTTAAAATCATAACATACGGGCTAAGACATAATGTATCCACTGTGGAATATTATTCATGCAAATGTGCATAGAGAGACACAGGAATACACTCAATCACAGCCATCTACATACACGGACATTTGGACACACACACACACACACACACACACACACACACACACACACACACACACACACACACACACACACACACACACACACACACATACAGAATCACGCACATGCACACACACATACAGAATCATGCACAAGCACCCACACACAGATATACAGAAGCGCACACACACACACACACACACACACACACACACACACACACACAGGAGGTAATAAGAGCACCCCAAGGTGAGTGTATATCTTCCACCCAACTCCCCCTC
Organism: Gadus macrocephalus; assembly: GCF_031168955.1. Lineage (NCBI taxonomy): Eukaryota > Metazoa > Chordata > Actinopteri > Gadiformes > Gadidae > Gadus > Gadus macrocephalus. The sequence continues at coordinate 17,879,799 of NC_082382.1, forward strand.
ACCTTGTTGTCAGTGCATGGTAGTCGTCGCGACGCGGGCCCCTGTCTCACTGGCGTGGGGTGTCTGAGACGGAGACACGGCAGCGTTAGAGCCCATTACATCAGCTTGGATTACACCGCATATCGCCTCGCCAAGACCCCGTATGACTGCTGTCAGCTTATCGTCATGTGTCAGCATATAATTGCTCCCAGTTCATTGTTTGATGTGTGCCTTTTGATGGCATTCTTGTATGAATTACAGTACATCTAAGCATTGTGCGCTAATGTGTGCTGTGATTCATGGCCGTCGGGCTTGAATTGTCGAGCAAAGTACTTATTTAACAAATTTGTTCTGTTTGTTTTGTGATTAGGGGGAAAACCTTTGTTTTTCACCTGATCTTTGGATAACCAACACCCCTGTAGCTCCTTTCAGGGTTAGGCGGACCCCTCCATGCTCTGTGTATTAATGCAGTCATATCTAGACCCCTCCATACTCACTGCATTAATGTCGTCATATCTTGACCCCTCCATGTTCAGTTCATTAATGTATTCATATTCAACTGGACACGTCACGTTGATCAGAACATGGACTTTCTATATTTATTACAATTACAGATTGTCTGATTAGGTTTTTAGTTTTTGACTTTTTGATGGTGCTGTTGAATGTCATGCTGTTCATTTGTTTTAAATTATATTATTTTGAGGACATGTTAGCAGAGTCACATGGGAAATATCAATTTAATTCAATCACATTTCCTCTGAAACTGAAACTGAAACAGACATGTGACCTAGCTAATGGGCTTAAAAAACAATTTCCCACTCGTATTTATTAGATAATATGTAACAAACCGCAATCTATCTTTTTTGTAATCATTTTATATAATAATAATAATTATTATTTTTAATAATAATTTTATTATTATTATTATTATAATTATTGCTACTACTACTAATGCTACATTAACATTATAATTATTCTTATTCTTACTGTTAAAATTATTATTATTATTATGATAATCAAACAACAACAGCAATATCACAAACCAAGCCATTTACTCACTTATATAGTGCCTCACCAAAAGACCACCAAAATCCCAAGCTTGCAAAATGTACACATCCTCAGACACCAATGTGAAGTTTGAATGTCAGAAACAGTTGATTTGTGAATGATTCGGAAATCCAATCAAAAAATGTGGAGCTGTAGACCGGCTCTATTAGAGCCCGCTGGTTGAAAAGGAACCTGCTCTCTCTCTCTCTCTCTCTCTCTCTCTCTCTCTCTCTCTCTCTCTCTCTCTCTCTCTCTCTCTCTCTCTCTCTCTCTCTCTTCTCTCTCTCTCTCCAGGTGATGGTAATATCCCACTGGATAGGCTTCCCCACTCGGCAGGGCTCAGACAGGAATCGATCTCTGTCTACATGTGCGTCCGGGGCTCCAAGTGCGTCCCATTAGGGCTCCTCTGGTGTGTTGTGTTTTCTTCAACGCCGGCAGCACTGAATGTGAGCTCCGTCTACACTCAGCCAACCCCTCCCCTCTCCCCAATCCAGCCCCTCCTACTGGGTCAACTTGCCTGTCCTCTCAACTGTGGTGGGCGGGGCCAGCACCGAGGAGAAAAAGGGGTGGGGGGGGGGGGGGGTGTGTATGTATGGCGGGCTACGCACACATACATACCTATGAAGTGCTGGAACTGCACAAGGACGGGGAGAGCGAGATAGAGCACGAGAGAGAGAGAAAGAGGTATATAGACAGAGAGCAGCAGTGCTTGTGTGGGTAGGTGTGATAGTGTGTGTGTGTGTGTGTGTGTGTGTGTGTGTGTGTGTGTGTGTGTGTGTGTGTGTGTGTGTGTGTGTGTGTGTGTGTGTGTGTGTGTGTGTGTGTGTGTGTGTGTGTGTGTGTGTGTGAGAGAGAGTCTGAGAGAGTGTGTGTCTGGATGATTGAGAGTGTGCATTTGGGAGAGAGAAACGCATAATGGTAAGCAACTACTGCCGATAGATATCTATAGATAGATGTATCAATCTATCTTTAGAGAGAGAGAGAGAGATATGCTTGCCAGATGAAACGCCGTAAAAAAACAGGTCAAACTGTCAATCAACACGTAGTGATGTTCGCCTCGTTTCCTCCTCTTCTGGTGAAGGTAGGGTGCCCGTCCTCCCCAGGGTTTCCCTGTTGCCCCAACCCAGGAATGCATCTGGCTGACTCAGCTCTTGGTCAACACTAGTCCACACCCTTTGGGGATACTCGCACCATTATGAGAATAAGGTGTGAGTCTCCCACCTCAAACGACGACAACTAATGTGGTCCAATTGCTGCAAAATTAAAGGAGAGCAAGCATACAAGGGCATTGTCCGCGGCCTGATGTGGAGCCGGCCTCAGGAGGGCATGTGCTGGGTCCACATGGGTACATAATACGCACTTGGCCTGCATGGGCACCTGTGCAAATTTTCATTGATGCGCCTCGATGGCTGTATGCATGATTTGCATAATGGATGCATGCAAACAAAGCGTGCATAAACAAGGCTGTGATTTGTAGGCTATGAGTGAATGCGCTTGTGAATTGAATGTCTTATTTTACTGCTATTGCTGAATCGTTTAGTGTTCCATTTAGCGACATTGGAATATACAAACACACACAGGAATACACACACACAGGAAAATACACACACACGCGCACGCACACACGCACGCACGCACGCACACACACACACACACACACACACACACACACACACACACACACACACACACACACACACACACACACACACACACACACACACACACGCAGGAAAACACACACACACACGCAGGAAAACACACACACACACATACACACACGCACAAGCACACGCACAAACATACACACAAACTCGCAAGAATTACACAAACACACACACACACACACACACACACACACACACACACACACGACAAATCCGCCCAATGCAAACAAAATAAAAGTAGATTGAGAGTGAGAGCGAAAGAGAGAGGGGAGAAAGGAAAAAGTGGCACAGGGAGAGTGAGCTCTTCCCCTGGGAGGACTTCCTGTGTCTGTGTGCCTGTCAAGTGTCACACCATTGATCCCAGCCTCGACCAGCCTAATGTGTCCCATGATGTCATAAAACCTGTCAAGTGTCTCGTCAGATGCTGTCCCCCCTTTGAACAAACTCACTGTCCTGCCACAGCAGCCAAAGACAGCTGGCCGTGGGGACGGCGGAACGTGTGTGTGTGTGTGTGTGTGTGTGTGTGTGTGTGTGTGTGTGTGTGTGTCGATTGGGGTTGGGTGAAGTGACGGCAAGGAGTGGGCTGGCGTTGGAGTGAATTTCCGGCCGGTCCCCTGAGAATCCCCTTAATGTGATTGGGGCCTGACGTTGCAGAGTGGTAGGGCGTCACAGCTAATCCCCAATCTACCGTCTCCTCCACTCTCCTCCTTAAATGTCCGCCGCTGCCGTCGCGCATGACATTAGTCGGGCCGAGCAGCACCCAGGAGGAGAGCGGAACGCCGCGCGGAGATACATCAGTCATGTCGCAGGAGGAACAAACATGAACTTAAAAAGGAGCCAAGCGTTGGCCCCTGGGGGTCACTGAGTGCTAACTCGTTATTTGCTCATATTTGGTGTGGGGTTGTCCGCTGATGAAAATGTTGAGACGGCTCCCTTAGAGACGGGACATCTTGTGTAACCTGTTTTTTGTCCGTTCCCCGGGAGCCCCGTCCACTCCATGACCAGTCCCCCATCAGCCAGATGCCCTGCTGCGTTCGCTGTAGTAGCATCCCAAAGGTTTAGCCGGTCGCTACACACTGCAATAAATAACAAATAAAACCTGACACAGAGAAACAAACATGGGGAGCTCTTCAAAATGTCTCAATCTATTCTCCGCCCTTGCTCCACCAAGACGGTCTTGCGGGCCGTGTTCCCACATGATGGCTTATTTCCAGCTCATCACGTCGCAGCCGGTAATTAAGAGAACAGCTGTTTTCCTCGGAGAAGGAGAACCCCTATCTCACAGAGAGCTTTCAGCGGCTCCTCTCAGGGACTTTCTTTGCTTCCTAATGGATGTGGTGACATCGGGTCACCCTTGCTTAAAGGTCAGGCGAATCATTGGGGTGGTCAATCACGAGAATATCCTGCCGGGTGAAGATGGACGGGCGGGAGACCAAGAGACGGCGACAGAGGGAGGGAGAGGGAGAGGGAGGGAGAGAGAGGCAAATGGAATATATCGAACGGAACCCAAAGTGAGTCACCTCGTCAAGTTCACATCTCGGAGGCCCAGAATGTTTCTCTTGCATCTCGTCCAGGAACCACAGGAGTTCACTAACATGGCCGGTGCCACAACAGAGAATGGGGGGGGAACACACAATTTACTTTAACGTTCACTTAGTGGGGCGAAATGTCCTGAAGAGCCGTTTGTCACGCGTCGTGACAGGCTGAAGTTTGCCATGGGTCTTGACACATGCAGTGTAAAACAACACCTGGTTGGACAGCGCTGGCAGAGGGAATGCTGGGAAAACATCTGACGGAGCCATTAGCTGTCAGCCTCTCCATAAATAGCAAAGAGAGACAAGGAATTCTGGGCTCTTTTGAGCAGCGCCTTTGTAGTTTGCCAGATAGAACACGGATGGATCCCGGAGGTTAGTTTGCCGCCAATAAAAAAGTGGTTTTATTTCTATCGAAGAATATATTACACACTGTCCTACTTTTTAATCGGAGACTTTACGTTCTGCTTCCGACCCTGTCAGCGCCCCGGTAACGAACGCTCGATCAAATTTCCCTATTTTCCGTTCCTCTGTGTTGAGTGGACGCACTTCAGCAGGGCCACTCGGACCGGGAGCCTTTCAGCCTCAAGCTGGTTTCCCTCCACGCGGCGCCTACCTGTTCCACCGTGCACCCAAACGCATGACCTCATGACCAGCCTCGGGTTCACCCGCTGGTCATTTGGGAGATGCATCACTCACGAGGCGTGTTTATAGCGTTTCGATGTATTAGAGCCTGGGGGACGTTCATTCATCAGCTCACATGGCGCTCTGCATATGGACACGGTATCGTAGGAATACACACACCTATCACAGCAGAAGATCTTTCTGTTATTTCTTGCGCTCTGTCACCCTAATAGCCCACGAAGGATGACAGAGATGGATGTATGGGGTTGGCAGGCCTGTGATTTCCCTCTTTGTTGAAAGAAACCTTAAGAGACCCCCCCCCCCCCCCCCCCCCGACACACACACACCCCCGCCCCCAACCTTTAGATGGGTATGTCTTACACACAGACACCTTACTGACCAAAACACACGCATACACACACACACACAGACACACACACAGACATACACAGAGACACACACAGAGACAGAGATATGTTAACTACCAACTCTGGCCAGGAAGTTCAGAGAAGCCGATGAAGAGCCGATGAGGGAACGCTGCCGCAGGCTTTGGACAGCCACCGTACATTTACGAGACATGCACCACAGTACATTTCAGAGACATGCAAGGCTCATTGGTTGGCCGTGTCCGTGTACCTGTGTGTGTGCCTTCGTGGGTGTGGGTGTTTTCCTAAAAGAGTAAGACAGAAAAGAAGGAGTGGAAAGACTCAGAGTGTGCACAAGACTTTTTCTTCTCAATGTGTAATGGGCCTTGGGACACGTGTGCACATATTTAGGGATCCTGAGAACGATCGTCTTTCCTGACGGGGTCCGGCGGCCAGATAACTTCTCCTGGCAGCGGGGCAGCCCGCTCCAGAGGAACTGTTCAACCCTGCAAATGATTCCCTTGACGTTCTCTCCTCTTCCTCTTCCTCTTCCGCTTCGTCCTCCTCGCCCCAGGCCTCTCTGTGCATTACTCTGAGTTGCTTTATTGTGCTGTTTGTTTTTCTGCCTGGGTTGCTGTTGTCCCCCTCTTCCTGCCTGATGACAATGATGAATACTCTGTGGACACAGCAAACAGACAGAGAGCCCCAGATAAGGCAAGGCTCCGGCCACGAAGCAAACCCATTGACAGACAGAGAGACAGGGAGGGAATCAGAAGAATTTAAAACACAAAGGTGTTGAAAACGTGTGGGACAAACCGCCAGGAGTAATGAGGATAATCACTGACGAAAATGTGTTAACTTTTACTCTGCCACAGTTTACTCCAGTGAGCTGTTGTTGAATCCACCAGGAAGGTGTTGCGTAACAGCACGTGCCGTCCAAACATCGGTTGAGGGTTTTGCTGTAGTCAAAACAACTTGGAGGGGTTCTAGCACAAACCAAGCATGTAATTTGCTCCGCTAGCGTTCTGTCTCCACATTTCCTACCCCTTCTCCATGGCAGATACTGTGGTTAGGGACAGGAGAGATACAAACTAGAGGGTCTAGGGGCTGTGCAGTGGCGACGGTGGAAGACTGATTAGGCACCCAGGAGAGAAACGACAGTAATCTACATCAAGGGGGCGCGACGACCAAAGCAACAGGATAACAAATTAGAGTAGTTAGTGGGGAAGGGGAGAGGAAGGAGAGTGGGAGGACAGTGCTCTCCATCACTGCTCGGTGGGTGGAAAGCAGCCAACGGACGGGACACTGGTGGCTATCCCTCCGGGCAAGGAACTCCCTTTAAAATCATCGTAGCATTGGATGTTCGCCAGCAATGACTGCAACCCTCTTTGTGTGATAGCTGTGAGAGGCAGGGGTGCGGGGTGAATGTGTGTGTGTGTGTGTGTGTGTGTGTGTGTGTGTGTGTGTGTGTGTGTGTGTGTGTGTGTGTGTGTGTGTGTGTGTGTGTGTGTGTGTGTGTGTGTGTGTGTGTGTGTGTGTGTGTGTGTGTGTCATTCTGTACGCAAACGTCCATTTCGGCCAGGAGTTTCCATGCAGATTGAGGTTGTTTAGAGTAGTAGTGAGTGTGAGGAGTGAGTATGCAGATGGAGATGCAGATGTTGCGAGACTGTTGTGAATAAGACTCTGTGAGCGCTGCAAGCGGACTAACCCATGTTGCATTCGCTTCCTTCCAATTGCTCAATGTCAGCCAATACCCCCGACTGCCGTTGGAATCACAACCCACCCTGTGTATGTTCCTGCATGCGTGTGCGTGTGTGAGAGGGGGAAAGAGAGAGAAGGAGGGAAATTGAGAGAGTGAGAGAGAGAGAGAGAGAGAGAGAGAGAGAGAGAGAGAGAGAGAGAGAGAGAGAGAGAGAGAGAGACGTGCTGGTCTTAAACGGCCTTAGCTCAATCACTGACCTCTTAAACTTACCTGTAACTTACCTGATTCTGGCCAAAGTGGGCCCTTTTGTATAATGGCCTCATTGCATGTTGTTATCATATTTAAAGCAGGGTGAATATGCATGTGATGCTGCAAATGCATAGGTCCCAGCAATCTGCGCAGATATTTCTGGAACTAGGGCACATTCATACTTGCACATTCATGACAATCCGTGGAGGAGCAATCCAATGGTTCCCAACTCCCTCCTTTCAGCAAGAGGTTGGACGAGAGAGAGAGAAAGACAGAGAGAAAGAGAGAGAGAGAGAAACAGAGAGAGAGTAATGGAGTGGAACAGGATGGGGGAATTTGTTTGGATGGATCTCTCAGAATCCCATTACAATCCCCTCTGTACATCTGAGGATATACTCCGAGACAATATACGACAGGAAGAGACAGATGAAGAGAAGAAGAAGTGGTGGGGGGAAAACTCATATTCAGGGATCAATCTCACCCCAGCCCCCTCCTATTAAAAGGGGCTGTCAGAATCCAACAGAGGAATCCTGAGCAGGGCCGTCCACCAGCCCACAGATACACTACTACAACAACAACGACTGAGCAAACAAACCGACTTTACACAACCCAATGTGGCGTTGTGGTGGTGGTGGTGGTGGTGGTGTTGTTGGTGGGGTGGCCCTCAGTGGAATACTTTTCCAGCCGACCTCCAGATGGAGGAGGGCTACAGAGGCCCGTCTATAAGCCAGCATTCTGTACATGATGGATGGCCGCTGGAATCTGAAGTGTGCTGGCCGATGCACCTTCTTCATTTACAGCCTGCTGCCAGTATGCGGCGGCACTGCAGGGTGCAGTGTTTTCTTTGATAATAAACAGTTCTGAGGTCATCGACAACCCGGTGTCATGTCAAGAAGACGGAACCAGCCACAGGATCTGTGTTTGCTGTGTGTGTGTGTGTGTGTGTGTGTGTGTGTGTGTGTGTGTGTGTGTGTGTGTGCGCGTGTGCGTGTGCGTGTGGGAGCCCTTTTATATGTGTGTGCACGTGTGCGGCATGTATGAACACCCCCCTGCGGCGGGCAGTGTGGAAATGCATGCCTGTGCGTTGCCATGTCTCTCGCGGCGTCCTATCATTGTCCGGTAGGGGGGGGCGTGTTTGTGGTGTGCGTGCGTCGGAGCGCTGACGTCACTGCGTTAATGATGATGAGGATAGTGTTTATTTATCTGTGGAGGTGGAAAATAGGTGGACAGGGTTGAATGAACACAGTGTCACCAGGCCTGTAGAAAGAGCCAAGAGGGAGCGAGGGCAAGAGGGGGAGAGGGGCGAGAGGGGGAGAGGGTGGAGAGGTGGGAGAGGGGGAGTGGGGAAGAGAGGAAACCAGGGGGGCAAAAGCAAGAGAGAGAGGTAGAGGTGGAGGTAGAGGGTGATCAGTAAATAGTGGTCTGTTTGTAGAGGGAAGAAAAGAGAGAGCCTCTTGTGGTATGTTTACGTGTCAGTGCGGTTCCTGGGTCGAATCAGTCGTATCTGCGGATGCGTGTGTGCGCATGTGCTCCTACCTGCATTTTGCCTGCATGTTTGTCGGCCCATGACGGCAAGTGTCAAGAGCGAGTGTGTGTGTGTGTGTGAAACACTGTGTGTGTATGTGAATGTGAGCGGCTGTGTGTGTTTGTGTGTGTGTGTGTGTGTGTGTACACTTTACACATTTGGGTACACTTAAGTGGTTGTTGGTCTGGTCAACCGTCCTCTGAGCGTTGCACCACACGCCAGACCGCTGGGGGTTCCAGGCGGCTCGGTTATACGTCGTCTGTGTTGTACATCAGGACTCCTTTTGCTTCCAGTTCATAACTCACTGGTGATCTCTTTTGGCCAATGAGCAGCGGGGGCGTGCGTTAAATACCCTCCGCACTGGCTCCTCACTCCTGAGATTTATCGCAGCGTTACCCCATAAACCACAGACACACGGCAGGTGTAAAACATGAGACCTGGCCCCGTTCCTGTCTTGGATAGAAACATGCAAATAGGGGAGCGTGCGTTCAGACTATCGTCCCGAGCTCACCTCATGGAAATGGAGCGGTAATGATGGGGAAGGATGGCGATTAACTTTTGAGGGGAAATAAAGACACCATTTGTGTCTACGCCTGCATGTAAACATGTGTTTTTACTTTTATAATATATTATGAACAAATGGGGTGTTTTTCTCATGTTGAAGTGAGGCTGACTAGAATAATGGGCACAATTCCTGTGGGTAATAGGTTCCAAGTCCTGGGTGGGAGCAGATCTAAGCGCCTGGTAAGTGGTCCTGAAAGCAGACTGAAGATCCGTTTAAAGCGGCTGTTTCTCATTTTTCCACCCGTTGAGAGAAGGAGGTACAGTAGGATCCTGGGGATGACGGTTTTGAAGGAGGCAGAAGAGCGCCGTCGGAACGACTCTAGAGGCCAGGTTTGAAGAAAGAGGAAAAAACCAACGGTGAATAGACTTGTGAATGTTTTCTTGTTTTGCTTCTTTCTCTGGCATAAATGCTTTGCCAACGAGAAAATAAGTGACAGGACTGCTGGGAGGCCGGGGTGGTAGGAAAGGTTCAGATGGTGAGGAGGATGAAGAAACACACACCCGCACAGAGAAAAGACAGTGTTTAGGGAGATTATGGTCATCTCCTATTACGGCAAATGAAATATTAAGGATGTCACTCAAAGCTGTTTGCCTGGAAGGTATCAGGTTGGTGCTATTTGTAAAATGGGCTCTTCTCGGGGCTTGGCTGAATTTTTTATGTGCCTGTGTATTTATGTGCTTGCGCACACATGATTGCTTGGCACTGATGCATGCGTGACTAACCACAGGGGCTAATATGATATTGAATCTCATTTTGTTTGATTTTATCTACGCATACATATTGAACTCTAATTATAGCCGTAGAGTAAACTAATTATAGTCCAGTGCCTCGGGTTGGTCAACTCCGTGCCAAACGGTTCTGGGTTTGATCCCAGACGTCCTCAGAAAGGTGCTTAACACCTACCTGCTCATGGATTACCCATATTCACATTGGATAAAAAGTGAATCCTATAGTGACTTTTTATCCTGAGTAAAGCTCCAAACACATCGACACGGGATCTGGGTAACTGAAACCAAACCTTGTGGTCTATATAAATTGTCACTGGTCAACACAACAAAGTTTGACTTGCATTTCAAACTGAGCTGTTGACGCTGATGGTTGCCGCCGTGATACATCATGCGCTGTGTTTACGGCTCTATATTCCCATTGCTTCCTGCAGAGCGTGACCCCACTTTTCCCAGGCCAGGACATGGGGCCGTGGAAAAGACTGTCACCACAATGTGGCGACTGTTCTCAAGCCATGAGCTGTGATCCTGTATTGAACGAGGGCTCTGCTTCTCTTCTCCGGAGAGCGAGGTGCCACATGGAGTCAACATTTGAGACGCTGGAACGGGGGAGACGCCGTAACTCTGAGGAGCATGCTTAGCATAAATCGTGACTGGCAGCACTCGGCGGCTGCCATTCCTGTTTCCATCTGCGGCTGATCAGCGCGGGCGAGTTCTCCGCCGCCATGGTGACGAGGGCTCTGACAGGCTCCTAATAAAGCTGTATCAAAGGGCCTTATGCTGTAAAAATACCACCGGTTGATGGTGGATTAACTGTTCCCGCCCCTTCCCTCCTCCCTTCACCTCCAGACGACAACCATCTGATCCGTTTGAAGGAATCAGAACAACCTGTTCAAACCAACCCTGCAAACATTAAGTCCAATCGACACAACTCACCGGGCCGGTAAAATAGGACTGTATTAGGCATGAGCGAGAGTGGGTGTCTGCACCACTGGAACCATGTAGGGCCGTCCTCCTGGCTAACGGGCCATGGTTTACACGGTGAAAACCATTGCAAAACATCAACAACTCGCACACCGCCGCCGTGGCTCATAGGTCAGACAGGTGCCGTCGCTTTTAGACAAATAAATTAGCCCGGAATCATGTGGCCATTCCTTTGTATAACACACTTAGCCATCGCAGCTCAAGGATGTGGGGGGAGGCCTTCGCTCCATTAGCTTTTCATGAGGCCAAATAGGAGGAGATAAGCTTGAATAATGAAATGACAAGCTTGGGTAATGAAAGCTAGGAAGAGACGCATTTAGACGGTGCCCTTAGTGTTTGCGAGCCCTCGTCTTTTGGCACAAGTGGTTTGCCGGAGCGGGGATCAGGCCGATTAGCCGACTGTATTGTGTTTCTATGGAAAAAGAGCGGTGGATGCACACAGGGAAGGGGCCATAAGGGGAGGTCTGAGGCTGAGTTATCTGGTAAACAAACCTATCCATTCTCCTTTAGCAAAACAGAGATAATTTCTTCCCAGACGCGTTGGCTTTCACCTGCTTTCTGTTTTACCTTCTTTAGTGTTCGTCAGTGTTTTATGGTAATGTGGGTCGGCAACTAAAATAACTGGCTCCACATTGCGTGGACATCGTTTTCGAGGAATCCTTTACCAAGAAAGAGTCAAAGAAACCCGAGACACTGTAAGTCTGAGGCTGTGGTGGCGGCCCCGAAAACGAGCCCGAACACAGACACGGGTTTACACTTGCGCTTCACTGATGAGGTCACTATCTCGGCTTTATGTGTTTAATGGGAAAAACTGAGCCACATGTTGAACACACTTAGGTTCAACAGAGGACTCATTCAGGCGTTGCTTCAGATCAGGCCATGGCATGGGGCTGATTGGAAGCCATGGTTAAGGCAGGGGGAACTGCATTTCAAGTGAGAGGGGGATAGGGTCAAGGCAGGTAGGGAGCTCTTCTGACGGAGACACCAGGTCTGCAAAAACCTCTTCTCTGGGCTGCCGGCATTGTTTCTGCTGCCAAGGGCAATGAATGTTCAGACTCATGATCTATGAACCTTTATTCCTTATCGGTCTCATATCAGGACCGGCGAGGTTAAATAAGGATGACCCAGACTACAGTGAGCCCTTCTGTTCTTTAATGTTTAATACCAGGATTTTCTAGCTTTGTTTGGGATTCCCGGGGGCTGTTTCATGAGACCAAAGGAAGTAAACAACATAGAAATACACAAAGTGTCTGCACAATGGGGACATTTGTAGTTTGCAGAATATGTGATGTTATTACTTGAACAACAACATCAAGGACATTCCTCACATTTTGCCAATTTGTATTGTGGTGAATCTAGTACTCTAGCAAATAATTGGGCAGGTGTTAATTACGAAATATAAAGACAAGCCATAGTGGACAAGAGATAAAAAAACATTACCTCGAAACCAATATTCCTCGAAACCAATAAACAAACTAGAACGATTGCCATCTAAAAATCTGTAAAATTCAAAAGCATATATTTCTTAAATCCTATTTATCCTTAAAGGCGACATTTCCTGGAACAGCTCCGACCAGGGACTGGCATCCGCCTGTGAAAGGGGGACATCTGGTCGCCCTAGAACAGCAACTATAACCTTAGGTGATGCATTTTGGTATGGCATTGTGTTTGTTATAACGCTTAAGGATGTTTATCGGTCCATTTAATCCAGAGATTTAAATGAAGGAACAATTTTAGATGAGAGGGAAGCAGAAGTGCATAACAATTTCCTCTCATTATATTCGTCTAAGAATCTAAGACAGTTGGCTGGGTCTCCACAGCTCGGTAGAGACAGGTATGCCGCTGCTTAGCTTAGCCCCGGGGGCCTAACGTGAGCTTGCTGCTAGCCGTACTTGGTTTCGTGCTCGGGGCCCTTCACCCAGGTTCCCGACACCATAATGAAAACGAACCCTCAATTAGTCCTTTTTATTTTTTTGCCATGTTTTGCTATACCCTTTTATTTTTTAACAGAGCAAAGAACATCTGCCTGACAAAATATGTGGTGACGACTATGCCCTGAAACTTTTCCATTGCAAGCAATTTCACGCAGCATCAGAGACCTTCGTGCAAAGCCACTCAAATATGAAATCCACATTGCAGTGACAGTGAGGAGAGAGATTTATTCAATGTTGGGTTTTTTCTCTGGTGGATTTTCAGATATTTTGTTTGTCATAGAAAGACACTTTTGTAGACGGGACACCTGGGTACAATAAAAGCAGATACGCAGACGTGCATATCTTTAAGCTGGCGTCATCTACCAGCATGGAACCGACCTGAAATCATGATTAAAAAGGAAAGGACTCCCAAAAGCACGCCATCTCATTTCAGGCTGGTTAGACAGGGTATGCACTGTCATATGATATTAATATATTTAATATGATACCTACTTACTAATTGGCAGGCTTGACAAGCTCCTGGCAACAGGTGTGGGATAAAACCAGCCCAAAATCGAGGTAAGATCTCTAAATGCGTACACAAATCAACACCCACCTCGGCCTGCGCTGGACTGGAAGCGAGACCATTCATTTATCACACTCCATCAATGTCACTGGGAAATGACCCATGCACAAACAGGGATTGGGTTAAGACTCGGAGTGGTGTTGCAAGCAGAACTGAAAAAGCAACGGGGGTACGGAGCGATGGCGCCGTGCCAAGGCCCGCCAACATCAGGGGGAGCGATCGCCGGTGATGTCAGGGCTGTGTTACGCAGGTTGTCATGAGCACAGCATGCCTGCCTTGATGTAATGTAACTCTGGTACTGCCCCCCTTGAACCCCAGAGCAGAAGGTTGAACATTTAACGGCAGAGAGAGTTGGAGAGAGAGAAAGTTATCGAGGGAGGAGAGAGAGAGAGAGTCTGTATAATTTAGCGAAAAAGTAAAATGGAGAATAATAGGAAAAAATTAAGTAAACAAAACCAGACATGTTGGAAGAATATGTTGGACTTCAGCAAGCAGTCCATCAATATCTAATCTATCACCATACTTCGTTTTTCTCCCTGGGATTTCCATTCTTTGCGGGCCCCTCTATATATCTGGTTGGACAGCAGCGCTGTCGAAGCCAAATGGATGTTTCTTTGAGGAGTGACTACACATCAACGTCCAATGTACTACCCCGTGGGAAAACTGATTCATCATGAACCAAAAATAAATAAATAAATCAAATAATAAGCGGCCCACAGCCAGGCCCCCCCGACCCAGATGGAGCCTCTCAGGACGGGGGGGGGGGGGGGGGGGGGGGAGATCAACCATGTGAACAGGGAGAGAGGGGCACAAAAGGAATCTAAATAACATGAATCTTTCCAGGTTTTTCATGTGGGTGTCAAGTAACAGGACCCCCTTTTGGCCTACTCAAACCCCCACTGCACAGTAACACACAAGCAGACCACTCGCACACAGCACTCTGCAGCAAAGCCCCCCCCCCCCCCCCCCCCATACCCTCCACCCCTGACCTGCTATTATATTTCAACCCTCACCCGCATCACCGTGCTCACAGCCCCTCCCCGATCCTTGTGAACCATTTTCAGGTGGTTTCCACTTCCCTGTCTGGGGAAAATATATGTCTATGCTAAAAACACATAAACACAAACACGCGCACACACACACACACACACACACACACACACACACACACACACACACACACACACACACACACACACACACACACACACACACACACACACACACACACACACACACACACACACACACACTACGTGATGAATGAATGTGAATGAATGTGAGCCCATGGAAATTCGAGCAATGCAAAACACACACACATGTTGGCTATATGTGGAGCCTGGACACAGTCCCCCAAAGGGATCAGATAAGAGCCGTATGTTCACCATATTACGGAGAGTGCTGACATAAGATAAACATGATAATTGCTGGTTGTGTGGGTGGCATGCACTTATGCAACGCATCAATTCAAGGCATGTCTGTTAAAAGTAGGGACTGTTAAATGTGTTTTGCTTGTGTGCTCATGCCTGTGTTTGTGATAGGGGTCTATGTTTGGTTAGGATTGGACAAGAGAGCACCGACCGTACATTACCGACCACAATGGGAGATGTTCTAAGTTGTAACTTTGAAAATTCACACAATTCAGGGCGTTCCCAGTGACACATTCTCTCGAACGCTTTGACTGCACATCAAAAATATTCGCACTCAAGGCAATCCAAGGCACTTTGAATGAAAGAGGCCACCCAATACATGATTACATATTTGATTTTATTTGACGTTGGATGTCTGCCCACCTGGCACCTCCTGCACTATAGCCTGCCAAGAAGGGCACTTCTCGGGGGGGTAGGAGCCCCCTTCTCAAGTGTCCATTTCCCTGGTCTCTTTCTTTTCCCTGGGGGCTTTGTTCATTTTCAACAGAACATTTCTGCCACTTTCAGTTTTTATTCATACGTGCCTCCCTTGAGACGGGGATATTTGGTTGTACAAACAAACTTGACCCCACGGTATCTCCAGTGTAGCGCTGCGGCAGCAGTGGCCGACCTAACGATAACAAAACCACCAGTGGTCAAACAACTCGGCCTGAATGTAAACCATGTCAGCCTCGTGCAGCCGGCGGCTAACTCGCAGCCCGAGCAAGGAAGCGTGTTGAAATTGATCGTTCCCCTCTTGCGATAGATAAAAGGGAAATCGTAAAAAAATAAAAAATAAATTAAGCATGAGAACGCTTTTTGGAAACAGACCCAAGAAACCCGGCAGGCAGTGTGGGTGGTGGTGAGGCGTTTCAGATAAGTGCCCTAGATACGTCGTGTGACCCTCTGGATGGGAACACGGCACCAGATGGAGCGGATGAGAAGATGTCCGATTTTTCTTGGCTCCCATGTGTATGTTTGACAGCGGCTACAGCTGTGGGGGACTGCTCGCGGTCTCCCCCCGCCACGCCACATGACCCCCCAGGCATTCAACCTACCTCATCTTTACGTAACAACGCTCCCCCCATTTCTACCCCGATCTTACCACCGTGACCCTCCCATCAATCAATCTCCAATCTCCAACGTCGACTGCGCTCTAGCTTTTTACCCCTGTGCATCTCCCCCTCCTCCTCCTCCTCTTCCTCCCCCTCCTCCTCCTCCTCCTCCTCCTCCTGTGCCTGCTACCTTTCCTTTCATTCCTACTTCCTCCTTCCTCTAAAAGCACATCCCCCCTTGTCACTCTGTGTCAAGTTCCCCACTGGCTCCCCATGGCTTCTGCCACCATAGGACATCCGGGATTAGGATTGTCTCTGTTGAACAGGGCCCTGTGAACGCGGCTCCTTTAATAGCACGCCAAGGGAACACACAGAGTTCCCAAACAGGCGGTCTAGGGGCTCCGTAATGGAGGAGAAAATAGCGAAGCAGTGACGTAGCGCGATGTAACTAAGCCATCGCTGAGGGGAAGGAAGAAAGGCCCAATTAGTAGAGCCCGGCGCTGGCTGACTGGATGCAGCTGTGCAGTGGGGACGGCTGATCAGAAGCACAGTGAATGATAACCATCACCTGGGCGGCGACGCTGCCAATATGAGAGTGGGATAAGCACGTATGCACACGCACACACAGACGGGGATGCATCTTTAGATGCACGTTCTCATAAATGCGCGCGCACACACACACACACACACACACACACACACACACACACACACACACACACACACACACACACACACACACACACACACACACACACACACACACACACACACACACACACACACACACACACACACACACGCGCACACACACACACGCACACACACACGCACACGCACACACGCACACACGCACACACGCACAGACATCACAAAAGCCCACACAGATGCCCACTCCCATAAACACAAACAGGCACATGGGTCGTGGTAATTGCAAGGGGCTTGTATTACAAAGGATAGATAGTATGCAATGAAGAGAGACGGAGAGTTTGAGGGAGAAAAGGAGAGAGATAAAAGGAGAGAGAGGAATGAAGAGAAAAAGAGAGAGAGAAAGAGAGAGAGATAGAGCGAGTGAGGTATGGCAACCGACAATAATAATAAGTAATAAAACACACTTTCATCGTCGCCTTCATCCAACCTGATTGCTTCATTTATCAACAGAAAGGCGGATGAAAGATTTGAAACAAGCTTTCAGAAGAGGGAAAGATAGGCCAAGGGTGGTTGGACAAGAGAGAGGGGGGAAGGACATGAAGGTAGAAGAAAAATGATCTGTTATGAGATGTAGAAAAGGGCAAATCGTATTTACTAGACAGTGTAAATATCTGTTCTTAGAGATGGATGATGTGAAGCCAAGGCTGTCAGTCAACGAGCTTGATTGTATC
The DNA here is from genome assembly GCF_031168955.1 of Gadus macrocephalus. NCBI lineage: Eukaryota > Metazoa > Chordata > Actinopteri > Gadiformes > Gadidae > Gadus > Gadus macrocephalus. The sequence continues at coordinate 17,897,108 of NC_082382.1, forward strand.
CGATACAGAATAGCAGCGTGACTAATAGTGTGTGGAGTTTAGGTTGTGGGCTAATGGCTTCTCGTACAAGCCTTCCCCTGCGGCCACACAGGTTTCAGTCTATAGATTACTCAGAAAGAGCCGGAAATTACGAATAGGTGCCAGTGAGTGTTACGTCACCAGGCCCTTCAATAAAAGGCAGTACAGAATATTCCTTATATTTGATGAGGTGTACTAGAAGCACACACACACACACACACACACACACACACACACACACACACACACACACACACACACACACACACACACACACACACACACACACACACACACACACACACACACACACACACACACACACAGCAAATAGAAATGCTTGGTGGAAAGCCAAGTGTCTGTGTACAAACCTGTGTGTCTTCATTACAGCCTAACAACAGAGACAGTCTGGGAGATCTACGCAGTGTAGATCTCCCAGACTGTCCCCGACCTTGACAAGGAATGACAATGCATTGATTTACCAACCAATGTTCACAATTTCTGCCCATTTTCCCAAGACCAGACTCAGAATTAACTCTTATATTATTCGCTTGTTTACTTACTGGATTTGAGCGGTTTACCCCTTGTTGTCGGGAAGTTCTGGGGCTGGAACGCCAGATGGGTTAGGGGCTTATTTGTGTGTTTTGTGTGTTTATTTGCGTGCGCGCATGCTTGCATGTGCATGTATGCGTGGACGCATGCGTGCATGTGTGTATGTGTGGGTGTGAGCGTGCACGTGTGTGGGTGTTGGGGGGCGGGGGGTAATGAAATGATCCTGTTAAAGGTGCCCTGCATAGCTCCGTGGGGCTGTTACCGAGATAAAGAGCTGTATAAATAAACCTCCCGGGAGTGTTTGAGGGAGCAGAGTATGTGCAGTGCAGGAAGCCCAGGGTGTCAGGTCCCAGTGGGGCCGAGGCAGGGGGGAGAGAGCAAACCAATATCCCCCCCTGCCCCCCCCCCCCCCCCCCCCCCCCCCAACACACACACACACAAAACACACACACATAGATCAGCTGGATGGACGGCTTAGCTTCCTGCTCAACATCAACAGGGGCTTCTGACCACATGGCAGGCTGCGGGGGAGAGCAGTGCTGTTCAATACAGATTCGGGGTAAGGAGGAGGCGGTGGGGTGTGAGGGAAGGGAGGCTGAGAGGAGGTGAAAAGTGTCATGGTGAAGGGAGCTTGAATTACAGCAGCGTGATTTTAGTAGATCCAATGGTTGCTCAATTCAATGGCTGTTTGGGGAGATACAGTAAACCTGAAGTCGAGTGGGGTGCATACAGGCCAACTTAGGAGCCTCCCTGGAGTGAATAAGTGACAACGATGGAGAGAGGGGGGGGCAGAAGAAACAGTCGGGCCGAACCGCGAGAGGCCAAAGAACACACCTGACTAATTCATTGCACATGTAACACTCGCGGCAGCCGTCATTTTGGTTCCACAAATCTTTGAGGAAGGAAGGCCATCCCAGAACACGAATTCATGTTCAACATGTTTTCCATAACACAATTATTATCATAATTATAACATGTACTATTTTTTGCAATTTTTTTTATTGTGAGACTATTCTAACTCTACCTCTGTGTGAGATCTTTCCATACGGTATATGTTAACGTTGATCCAGTTTATTAGGTCTTGATATACATTAACTGTATGCCGTATGCTGGCTCAACGTTTAAGGGATGGTTTTGATTTTAAGTTATTATTCGTTCTTCTCATAAATATTTTTTTTGGGTGGGTGAGACAATAGTAGGCATGGTTTGGTTTAGGGAAAAACAATTCCAGTTTTACCTGGTTACCTGGTTTTAAGCCAAGCTGGCTGAGCTAGAACAGATTAGCTGTCAAAAACCACTACACACAACCCCAACCACGAACTGCTTTGAAAAATGACCTAATAGTTTCTCAGTTACATGACATTGAAAACATATTTATGGTCTCAAATATCACTTTCTCACACAATTCTCAGGTCCTTGCAGCAGCTTTCACACTAATCAAGGAAACAGTCAAATCTAAGCTTATTGCAGACCAAAAATAATTACAACGGGCAATTTTCTTGTCAACCAGCTGTTACGGGATACATGCTGCGAGACAGTCGCAGGCCCGCACCTACAGTTCCAACCTTGATGTACGAGAGGGCGACTGTACTGATGCCACCCAGTGGGCACGCAAGGAACCGCTGCTTTCACGGGATACGCGACGGGCATGCGTTTTGTGTGAAATTTAGAACAATGCTACTTGTAGTTCTAAATAAAAAGCTCTCTAAATAAAAAAAATAATACCGTGTGGAATATCACGATACAATAGTATAAATAAAGTCATAACGTTCATCCAAAATAGACTTCTGTTGTGTTAATAATTCTATGCCGGTTTTCATTTCATACATAATTATTCCACCCCACAATGGTCCAAAAAGGCATTTTCCAAAGTACTTTTGATAACCTCTTTATTATATTCATGTTGTACATTTACACACAAACATCATGTTGACGTTATTTTATAACTAATCAAAAAAATGATACATATAGCAGGAAACAAATGGGGAGTGCAAATGGGAAACACCACCCAGCTATTACACATAGTGATGCGTAATCAAATGATCTGATCTCCACTCAGTCACATGAGGGACGTCAAAGTACTTAAACTTTTCAACTGCTTGTCAAACATAGCCTTCAGATGTCCATTCTCCAGAGAAAGCGTGTGCGGACAGACAATTTCTCCCAGCAGACGATGAGGAGTCAGTAAATTAGAAGCATCACTACCTGATACATGTGATCACAGTGATTGCATGAAGAGTTGTGTTTAATAAATATGTTTTAAGACAGAATGTAGGGGACCAGTAAACTGAACACCAACACACCCAAAAGTAACAGTTTCTAAACCATTGATACAATCCGCATGCATATACATTAACCCTCCCGCCATTTATTATTGTGCGCTTAACAATAGCAATATAGACGCATGTTGGTCCACGTTTATTTAGAGGTTGATGATTGGCTGCCTGGGAGGTCATGGTATTTAAAGGTCGGTGGTGAGCTGTCCCTTACTCTGGATGAGCTTCATAATGGACTGGACAACCTCAGAAGTGGTGCCCTGCCCCCCGATGTCAGCAGTGTGCAACTGCAAGGACGAAACACATTTACAATTCAGGCATAGATTTTTTACATATGTAAGTGAGTATGTAAAAAATATTTGATCAAATAAAAGACAAAATCATCTTTGCTAGTAGATCTGGCCCTAAATCCAGTCTGTGCAGGGCAGCAAGAGGGCCATTCTGTGGTAGATAATCTGAGCTGAGGACTGAAAAGCTGGGAGAAGAGGACTCACCCTGGTCTCGTTCATGCAGGTTAGGATCGCAGTACGGAGCAGACTGGCATACTCGTAGAGCCTTGTATCATCCAAAGAGAAAGAGTACAATTGAAACCCCACTTTCACATATGAGAACATGTGAGAAAAGCACCACAACTGAACATGTATTATGGCCCGTCAGACTACACGATTTCAGCCCGATTTTGCCCCGATTCTTTCGTCGCAGACAAATTTGCGAATCGTACACGATTTTGACGGGTCGGCGACGAGACGAGGTCTTGTAATGTGACATGCTTTGCGATCTGCGATGCTTTCGTCTGCGACGTGCGAAAACCCCACGACGAAAAGTTGGGCATGTCAGAATTTTTTGGGGAATCGCATGACGTATCCATTGTTGACATGAGGGAACCACGCCCCAGTTGCGTGAGGGAAGCCCGCGAACAGCTGGAGCTCACGCGCAGTGTTTACCAACTGACTTCACTGCACTACGCGGAGTAGGAGTAACTACTGCAAAAATGAATGCGATCAATAACAAGAAGAATGCTAATAAAGAAAACGATAGAAAATGGAGCAATATAATGGAGACAACTTTGGTGGAAATGTGGCGGCAGCAACGTCCCTGCATTTTCAACCCAAGAACGAGTCCACAATCTTTTCTTCTTTTTCTTCCTTTCCGTCTCTGTGCAGAGGACCACCAGCATAATGCCTAGTGCTAGGTACTTGGGATCCATTGTTGACGCTTTGTTGCTAGGCTACGTTGTTGCTGCGTCTACTTTGTATAGTTCATGTCACGCGCAACGCAACTACTGTGAGGAATTGCCGCATTGAGCAGATATAAAAACTACTGGAACCTTATGACAAAAATGTAAAAAGCATTTATGTTAGTTCCAAATCTTAGATTTTCAAAATATCTTGCAAACGTGAATGATACAAAGTAGAGAGCATCGCACCCTCGAATCTTGTAGTGTGGCCAGTCTTACGACGAGACAAGGCCCGATTTCCTGACTCTGTGATCGTATAGTGTGACATGGTAAATCGTGGAGGAATGTCTGAAAATCGTGTAGTCTGAACCGGCCATTAGACGCAGGTGGACTTACTTGAGGTGGTCCAACATCATGCAGCTGGCCAGCAACATGGCAGTGGGGTTGGCGATGTTCCTGCCGGCAATACTCTTCCCCGTGTTCCTTGTAGCCTGAGAGATAGAAGCAGAGTGACGGCCTTAGAAAAACGACCGACCGGAGACTCTCTGCGGGCCGAGCAGCTATACTTTGCAGATGTTATATTTTCGGGTTGTTTAAAAAATAAAAACAGCAAAGAATGGATCTTCTTCACTCCAATGGTTCTTTAACTGTGCAGACTGCTTACCGTTTCAAAGACTGCATAGTCCTTGCCGTAGTTGGCCCCAGGCACCAGGCCGGGGCCTCCGACCAGCCCGGCACACACGTTGCTCACCACGTTGCCATACAGGTTTGGCATCACCATCACATCGAACTGCTCCGGGTTGGACACCAGCTGATAAACGAGTCCACATGAGTGAAACAAAGATTTGGTTCATGTTTCTCTTGAAAAAATAACCATTCAAAACCCTTTACAGCTACTTGTCCTAACTGACTGTTACCTGCATGGTCGTGTTGTCCACAATCATTGCGTCAAACTGAAGATCCGGGTATCCAGACGCAACCTCCCTGCAGCACTGCAAGAACAGACCATCACCAAGCTTCCTGTTGGGGGAATACATCTTTTAATACCAAAAAAGACAGGCAGTTAAGGTGACTTGATCTAAATGGCACAGGTGGCCCCCAGTAGACTCACATTATGTTGGCCTTGTGGACAGCGGTGACCCTGCGGCGACCTTTCTCCCGGGCCAGTTTGAAGGCGTAGTCTGCGATCCTGAGGGAGTTGGTCCTGGTGATGATCTTAAGACTTTCCACCACCCCGGTAACACTCTGCAGTAGGACAGAGCCATGGCACAAGGGGCAACAGATTCATGCTTGAAATGGATGCAGAGAATTCAATTACAGCGTGCATGTTAACCATTAGAAAACCTATAATTGCATCATGTTACACACGGTTAGTCATTTTGGCTTGGCATCAAACAAAAACACATTTTCTAAATATGTATAGACTACAAAGTCAGGACTTAGATAGAAATAGACTAAAAACACACACAATTTCATTGTTTGCATAAAAAAAAAAAAAGGGGTTGTGTTTCGGTGTACTGACCTCGTGCTCCAGGCTGCTGTATTCACCCTCTGTGTTCTCCCTGACGATCAGGATGTCAATATCCTTGTGTCGGGTCTGGACCCCAGGGAGGGACTGGCAGTGCATCACATTGGCGTACAGATCCAGACTGGTGCTGTGGATGCACATGAAGAGAAACCGATTAAGAGGAAGGTAGACAAGCTCTGAACAATAATAGGTTTGACAAAAAAGGCTTTTGTCCAACGTACCGACCATTCAACCAAATCACTCACCGAAGCAGATTGTTTCTGGATTTGACAGAGGGGGGCATAGTGTGGTTTGTCTCTATGTTACCTGACAGAATAGGTAAATATAAATGCCATATATTTGACATGGGTTATGCACATTGACTATAATGTAAAATCTTGTGTATTCCCTAACTTCTATTTTCACATTCTCTTACCTTTAAGGGCAACTCCATTACGGCGGATGGCGGTAATGGCATTATTTATGTCATCTTCGCTGGTCATGGCAGAGTTGACGTTCACAACCTCAAAGTCAACAGGCACGCAGCTGAACCTTTTGACACCAAAAAAAACAATCGGGATCTAGTCAACCTGAATGTCCCCCAAGCACATTCAACACTATACAAAATTGTTACCTACACAGTAGATAAACGATAACATACCTGAAAACTTCTCTGACATGATTCAGCAGCTCTGGTCCAATACCATCTCCTGGGATGAGGGTGACTGTGTGTCTGCCTCCATATTTTGCCGGGAGCGGCTGAAAAAGTGACAAATCACACATTATGGAGTTCAAGACTTTATTGATTTGATAATTAATAGTAACATATAGTGGTTGAGGTTGAAAGAATGAAAATGAAGTATTTTGCCATTGAAGAAGTGCCCCTCAGAAAAGACTACTTACTATGTTCTCTCCCTGTTTATTGATGGACAGCAGGAAAAGCAAAGCATTAGTTAGTTCATTTGAGAGCCACGATAGATAGCATTTAAAGGCCATTCCCAAAGTTAGACTAGATGTACTCCTCTCCCAAAGGGAAACCATTCCCGCAAATAAATAATGAAAAAAGGGGAGTGGGAAGCTGGAATGAAGACCGGCAGCGAAACCACAACACAACAATTCTACCCATATATATTTTGTTAGAGAAGGGACATTTGCACCTAGTGATATGCGACCAGGAAGCAAGTCGATTTTTTCTAGTAGTTTTTTTAATGACAAACTGGTTACCTCTTGTACTGTGACATGTTTCTTGAGGAAAAACAATGCATTTGTAATTTGTAATATATTATGGCATATATCTCCAAGTATAAGATTCAGTCTGGCCCGAATGGTTTCTCCCGCACAGGACAGCTCTCAAAAATTGCTGTACGGCCTATTTCAGGTCAGCCTTTCACAGGTTAAATCACATTGCGCCATCCAAAACATGCACAGGTTATATACTACTGGAAATCAACTATGTCACTATGCTGTTCAGAGCCTGACCTAAAATCGTTTTCATGGTCTAAATGACAGCTGACAAACCAGCTCCTTATTCACATTTCAACACTCGACGGCTGACGCTAGGATGTCAATGAGAAAGTTCACAACATGATTTAGAAGATTGTTTACCAATTTCAATGTTCACACATATTGACAACTTCACGTAGTGTCCCCGTAGGGCCCAAATGTTTTTTTCCCACTCAGATCTAAACAATGGCTCTACGGCCTATTTCAGGCCAGAGTTGCACTGGTGCTGATCGTAAGGAAGATGTATCCATTGCAAAAATCGGATTAGAGATACATAATCAGATGGTCAATGTCCTGTTTAACATATAACGTAGCTGTTTTTGGGCCCCCAAGATGATTTAACCAAAGGAACGCTGGTCTGGATTTTCTGGCTTGTCAGCTGTCCATTAGACCATGAAAAAGATTCATGGTCCCGGCCGGCCCATTCGGGTAATGGACTAGGTCCTATAGTGGGGGACATATGCCATAACACAGAATAGATCGACTCGTTGCCTGGTTGCATATCAGTAGCTGATAATAGGGAGCTGCGAATCGGGAGCTAACATCAGCTTCGTTGCGAGATTTATAAGAAAAACACAGGCTTATGTTGTTATTGATATTGTATTGCTGGGATTAGAGGTTATCTGAGACACTCACAGCAGCCGATGACCTCTCCCGACGGCTTGTCAGCGTTGGCCCGAACACCTAAAATACGTTGCCATTATAAAAGGGAAGAAGAGAGGACGGATGTTAAAAACTCTTTCTTATTACACTAGGTATTATTCTGTTATTACGTAAAGCTAAACGACAGGTTTAAACAGTGAGCTAGCTCACTTAGCTGGTAGTTAACCAAATGACCTTGTATACAGAAAAAAACATATTGGATTTTAAACATCTAACTCAGCTTTGGAAGGCGACCAAAAGCGTAACAGATGCCTTTTCTTACTTTAACCGTATTGCCCAGTCGTCCACCCCAAAGGGGTTTGATGAGTTTGGACATGGAAAGCACAGAACTGGAAGCAGCCATCTTGGTTTCTAAACAGGATGTAAAGTTGAGTGTCGCACCGCAATGCTCGCAATCGCTCGCTTGTCCGTAAAGCAATATTAATATCATTTATTTTTATTTCTGAATTTAAGTGATATGGGTGTGTGCAGCACCACTGTAAAGACACATTGTCACTTTTATATTTTATTTTAAGTAATAAATAATTTCATATTCCCTAGATACTTTGGGCGCAGACTCAGTGGGCTCCCGAGGTGTCGTGTACCTTATGTTTCAGGCTCGTGAGGCTCAGGCGGTCTATTATTCCGGAAGATACTTGATTGCCTTTAACACAGTCTATGGGTTTACCGCACTGATTTACACTTTGCTTCTCAATTATATGTCAGTGTCGTTCGACGAATATACTAGACCAAACATCGACGTACCAGAAATGGCTCGGTTATTTCAAATATCCAATAGTTAATGTACAATAGCGTTGCCTCGATGAGAAAACCACGGAAGAAATAAACTCCCAGGTGGCAAGTAATTCAGTAAATCATCGTCTTTAACCTTGACACAATAGGTAGGAATTTCTCCTTTTATGCATTGTTGTGATGTTTTGATTGCGCTTGACAGTTGTTCAGTTTTAATTTGTGAAATTGGTCGTATGTTTAATCCATGCCGCCTTGGTTAGCCTCGCCTTTGCATAATGTAACCATCATTGCTTGGCCGTTTATCGCGGTATCTGTTTTTTACGGTATTCTCTTATCTATATTTGCAGGCCTGTGTACGAGTTAATCATGAGATTAGCAGGTTGGTAGACAATATTTATAATAATATTCATTTCAAAGTGTTTGCCGACACTGGTTGATTGGAAATGTGTACCTCTGCGACAGGTCCACTAAGAGGAGTAGCAGTGGTACTATTGGTCGGACTCACCTGGTTTTTGGCCAGCACGATATTCGGAGGAGACAGTGGCTCATCAGTGCGACATTTCTTTACTGGTAAACTAAATCAAATGGACACAACCTATGCTACATGTCATTCATGCATGGTTTTTGTGCTCCAAACCCTGTGTGATTTTGTTTTTGTTATTTTAGGCGCAAGTGAGGAGCCAACAGCCGGTCAGTCAAATTACAATGACCATGTCCGATGTATGGAAAGTAGTATATTTAGCTGACTAATGTATTGTGTTCTTTAGCAGAGCCTCGTCCCCGTAGGTATAAATGTGGCCTTTCGGCCCCATGTCCTCCAAAGCACCTTGCGTTCCGTGTGGTGTCAGGAGCTGCCAATGTGATCGGACCCAAAATCTGCCTGGAAGACAAGATGTGAGAAGCGATGCATATCCTCCTCCCCCTCTACGCTCTCTCTCTCTTTCTCTGTTTGTCCGTCTCTCGCTGTCCCCTTTGATCTTTATTTCTCCCATCCCTTTTTCTTTTTCTCTGTGCTGCCTTAACCAGGCCTCACATCTTTCTGGGGAGCTGAATGCAAGTATTCAAACTCTCGGTTTGTTTATTTGTTTGTGGATATCTCACCTCCATCTTTTTCTTCCTTGTCTCTAGTCCTGGCCCTCGTTTTCTTTCCCATGTTGTCCCTCATGGTCCTGTCACTGGCCATTGGTTAACAGATACTGTTGTCTTAACCTTGCCTGGCCCTCTGCCTGAAGCTAATGATTATATGTCTTCCCAGGTTGGTGAGCAGTTTGAAGGACAACGCTGGCCGAGGCATTAATGTCGCTTTAGTAAATGGTAAGACTTAATCCATCCAGGTATATGTTTCTATTTCCTCTAGGCTTCTTTGTTCAACGCTTTTGTCTAACTTGTTTATTTATCTCGCCTTCATTTCTGATATGCAGGCGTGACGGGAGAGCTGCTAGAAACCAAGTCTTTTGACATGTGGGCAGGAGGTATTTAAAACTTTTGCCTCCTCCAAAGGATACACACTCATAACCAACATGGGAACACATACTCCCCCGCTGATCATGACTCCTGGCTTTATATGCTCTATCTGTTGTTTTCAGATGTCTCTGACCTGCTGAAATTCATCCGACCGCTCCATGAGGGAACTCTGGTGTTTGTTGCGTCCTTTGATGATGCTGCCACTAAGTAAGTCCAAGGTGCTCACTCTCCCCTCCTTCCTTCTCTCCAAGAACGTAGGGGGGGACGCGGATGACAAAACTGTGGAATAAAGCAAAAAATAGTTTCCAAAATTTCCAGAAGGTATCCAGGATCAAATGAACTGGATCAACTGAGATTGTATTAGATTCTACTCAACCTAAAACCCTCTTTTGAAAAGTTTGCCGTGCTAAATCACGGGTAAATCTTGGTTTCTGCTTGAAGGTGTGTCGTTACTGATGTCGCAGTTGTCTTGAGCCGATGACACAACAACACATACTTTTATTGCCTGCATAGTTTTATATTATATCCTACCATAAGTCTGATTGGTTCGTTTGCGAGTCATTTATTATATTTGGGTTGTTTCAAACGGACGGAGACACATAATGAAAACTCATGATTCATCCAGTTTGTTGGCTCATTGATAGCTGATTAATTATTTCAAACTTTGGGCACTAACACTTTGAGATTGTTTCACACATATTTTGCAGAGTGCCACACTCGCTGAAACATGATATATATATATATATATATATATATATATATATATATATATATATATATATATATATATATATATATATATATATATATAGGCTCACTTTGGTCCGACCTCAGATAGACCATCCCGGGCGCATTTAACCTGGTGGTGGAAACACAAATCAGCGCAGTACGCCTTGGCTGTAGCTAGTTGCTGTGTAATGCCCGGATATTGTCATAGCCCAACTTCACGCCTGCAACATAGATGATAATGGTTAACAAATGAAGACAGAATTCTGGTTGCGGTAGAAAATACATGATCAAAACCAATTTATTTTCTATTATTAATCACATATTTGGTCAGAAGCTATTTTGTAAAATAAGCTTTAAAGAGATATACCACAAGTACCCAAAAGTTTGATTATAAACGCTGAAGAACTTCTGGAATTTCTCAATTGATTGGTTACAACTTGGCTCCAAGAGCTTGTATTCACAACAGACGTTTACTGCAAGTGTGCATTTACTTTAGTGAACGTCACTTCTATTTAGCAATTTCTCCTTTGCAGAATGAACGATGAAGCCAGACGACTGTTCGAGGAGCTGGGCAGCACGGCTGCGAAGGAGCTGGCCTTTCGAGACAGCTGGGTGTTCGTTGGCGCCAAGGGTATCGAGAATAAAAGTCCATTCGAGCAGGTACAAGGTCATTCCTGAGGGTGTTCCGATCAGGAACCTTTGTGCTCATCATCGATTGCTGGAAGTAGTGTCGTCAGATTCTGAACACGGGGTCTATTTGAAACTGTCTTTACTGTGTATCATTATTAATTCATTTAACTATTATTTAACAACATGGTACATTCAGTTCAGACAACGTTATCGATTCCAACATACATAGGTCAATTTAAGGAAACGACGAGCATCAGTAAATACAATATGCATATTAATGAAAATTTGTATAAAATCCTATGTTTTTACCAGTCCCAGCCGCCCAGTTTTGTTCTTTTCGTGACATCACGAAGGGACGGCGGTGTAGTGTGGGTCAATGAGTGATTTCCGTCTGGGCAGCAGTCGATAATATCTTTGTCTGAGAGGATTACCATTCTCGTTCACTTGTTAAAGTATAACGCCACATGTGTGGCACATTTCCTCTATCGCTCATTATTACGCTCATACCCAACGACGGTACAAGCTTAAACAAAATTGTTATTAGAATTAAGAGATGAGAAAGTATTATGAATTCACAACTGATACTTATGGCAGGCAACATGTGCAAAATATTAAACAGACCGGTGAAGCCATTTTAGCAGCACGCAGGGAAATTATGGTGCCTGTTTTGTGTCAGTCAGCTCTTCTGATCTGGCTTTATAGAGATCAGTAATCAAACTATTTAGAACGATTAAATTGGGCTGATAACGATCCAACCATTCCCAGCTCCCTTATTGATTTGTGATTGGAATGTTCTCACTAACTGTCGATAACACCAGGTGTCAAGATCAATTATTTGAAGGCCTAAAGCAAATTGCTGTTAAATATCTTTTCTTCTTAGTATAAGTAAGTCAAGGTTGACCGGTTGTAGCACTGATGTACAGATGTATGTATATATTGTCATTGTCTTTTCCTCTCATCAGCGTATGAAGAACAGTAAAGGCAGCAACAAGTACGAGGGCTGGCCAGAGTCTCTAGAGATGGACGGCTGCATACCTCTTCGCGCACCCCTGGAGAGCTAGCTCCCGTCTAGAAGTCCTCTTCCTTTTCTTCTGAGCAAGTCAAGTACAAAGAACGCCTGGAGCAGCTGACGTACTGCTCATGAGCCCCTGATCTTTCACTGTGAACCGTGCCTGATAGACCTCACCAGCCGATAAAGGCTTTGAATATTTCAACTTTAATTTACTTAGACCAACTCTTATGTTGTATTTTTGCCCATATCAGACACTTTACCTTGGATATGTTTTGATGGACTACAATTTCAAGCATGCAAAGGTGCGAAGACAAGAGGCGTTACTGCTTCAACTTTGGGCAGAATTTAGTTGGTGTGCATACTGAAAGAATTAAATAGAGTAAATCTGATGTTTCAGGATTCCAATGCAACAGGACAAGAGTCTGCACGTTTTTTTGCCACTGTAGGTGAAAACTGTTAAGTTCCTTTGCAGGTCTACAACTTCTGTGTCCTTCTTTTTTATCTGTTGGCAAGACTAATCACTTTCATGACATTTGCCGCTATTAATAGTCTTATCAGTGAAAATAATACTATAGAAATATTACCTAAGACATTTAATAATCAGATTTATATATGATGATGAATTTCTTTGACTACCACTACATCAGTGCGTTGCTTCCTGTTCTTGTTCTCTATATGTACTTATTGTTATTTCATGGACATTGTTCTACTTTTTTAACCTCTATTGGTACTGTTCGGTTTTGCATTTAATAGTATCCGAAGAAATTGCTGCAAATCTATGCCCAATGTTTACATTATTATTTTTTGCAAGCCAACCCTCGTACTATTATTTATAAATATTATTGTGGTAACTTGCTTTTCGCTTGTTTTACTCCAATGTATTCATCAGACATCTGGTTATTCCAAATCTTTGATGTATATTGTAGGCACCATTGGTGTAAATGGTTTGGTTGGTGTAGTTGCACTCGTGATTTCAGATGCTGATCAATTCAGTGTAATCTAGGGTCTTTGAAATAAATTTTAAATGTCATACTTTTCCATGCTCTTTTCGTTTATAATTCTTTACAGATTCCACACAAGAGGGCGACATATATCAGGGTTATTCACTTAATACTGCTTAGAGACATTTGGATACAGAGAGTTTTATATATAATATATATTATCTATAGAGAGAGATAGATAAATAAATGTATGATGTATTAGATAGATACAGATGAGTATTTTTGTTGTGTAAGTCAAGCAAATCTTATCCTGTCACTAGTTTGTTCGAAGTTAATAATAATAATAATAAATGAAATTTATATAGCGCTTAATATGGTACTCTAAGACGCTTAGATAAGTTAAGCATGACTTTCTGTATTGTATTCTATATATTATTCACATCAAAGACCGCATGAGTACATCATTTATTTGGGTATCTAAAATGAAAAGCTGTATGCTGAGACGCCTCGTAAACAACGTCTACTACCGCCCTCTTGTGGCGAAACGACGCCATGATAAGTGGCGTGTGTCTAGCTCTAGCCCGTGGCAAGTGTATTCGACAGAAAGAGCGAAGCGGCGACAGCGAGCACGTCAAAAGCTCTTGAACCCCCCCAAACGCCCCGTGCGTGAGTCATAGGATGTAAATTGTGTACATAATTTATTTGTATTCTAATATGAGTGAACACGTGTACGTTTGAGTCTCCGTACCGACGGACCGGAGGACAATACCTCAAAGCAAAGGCTGGCAGCATCTGAACTGGAGCACGTACATCGACTCGCGCGCACACCAAGGATCCACTCGAGTGGGGATTTTCAAAGCGACTGTACCACCAGAAGCCTATAAAACAGACCAGACCAAACACGGGTTTGCTATATATTTGGTAGCAGTGTAAAATAGATATTGTAAAAAATAATTGTGTACGGAAGACCGTTTGTACGTTGCGTGGCTATAACGCTTCAACGGCGCTTATCTAACGAAATGATGTGTAGGTCTTGGTGAGTTCGCCATCTGGGCTGACCTGCTCGTCTGATAAATAACCGACAAGATGTTACATTTGGGTGAGTTATGTTTATTATTATTCAAAGCTATGATGTTGACAGACAGACGCTTGCCATTGTTGTCCAATTCCAATGCAACCGATGTTATTGATCGCACATATAGGCTTCTTAAACCATTCATAATGCTTTAAGAAGCCATTACCGTTAGCAAATATACCGTTGCCGTTAGTAACTAAATGTATACGTGTCTTTCAAGATGAGGTAAAGCTAATTATCAGGTAACACTCATTTGGGTCAGGTCTATGTTTATTTAGTGGGTATATAGTCTATCGTGTATCCTAATCAGGGGCGGTATGATAGGCCTATAAACATCACATTTATAGCTTTCAGAATGAATATTAAACTGCGAGGCCACCGATTTAGCGTTTATTTGTGTTTGTGTCTCATTCATGAATTTGTTCTTGTTCCGACCCTGTTACATTTTCTTTTGTCGCCACTTGACGTTTATAAAGTCAGCTGAGTAACCAGTTAGCCAATGGCTAGCGAGCCTGCATACTTGCAGTGTAAATAATGAAGCATGCACAATTAATTTACCACAATTATTGAATGTATCAGTTGTTGACAGTTCCATCAACGTTGTCGCCGTAGCACGTTGTTAACTTAATCAAACAACATTTTGACCCTTTAATGGCTGACTACAATATGACTACATCAAGTTTATGGTGTTGATTGCTTTTGCTCTTTACGGCCTAAATGAACATAATATTAACATGGAATTTTCAATCAGATTTGATTAATCTCTATCTTCAGCTATGAAGTCATGAGAGCTCAGAGGTGATCCGCTCAGCGCATGGGCGATTTGAAGTGATAAAAGTGGCTCAGCTGTTAATGTCAGCTCGAATGCTAGGACACCACTTCAGCATTGTGTGATCCTTATTAATAATGGTCTAATTAAAGGCTCGCAGTTTGCCCCTGGATTAGCTGGACGAACGGTGTGAAATGGCCCTCTGCTATCCAGATAACGCTCCCTTCGTCATTTTGTCGCCCCTCTGCTCTACCTACACCCCTCTCTTCCATGCTTGACCTGCGTTGCACAAGAGCACTTGTGTTTCTAGCCCTACTGGTGGCCCACATGAAAGGGAACAGTCCAGTGACCAGTCATCAGGGACCATTGTTATTATACTTTTTCCCCCTCCCCACCAGTTCTTCAATACCATCTACTCTAGACATAAGATGTGGAAAAATAAGCAGAATGTTCAGGATGTTATAATTGAATGTGAATAGCCTAGAAAACTGAATGTACAGTTTCTGTTCATTGGTTATAGCAGATAAAAATCAGCAGCTATACTCATACAATGGTTATAGTGAATCATCACAATCAAGTTCGTCCAGATGTGATGTTATGTCATAGCCCTTACCCTCCCCCTTGCATTTCATTTTATTTTGCATGTAACTTGTATGCCGTACATTCATTATGCAAACATACAATGGATAATTGATATTATTAAAGGAAATCAGAGCTGTCTGCATTGACACTTATGCAATCTTAGCATCTGTGTTTAAGTATTAGTGCTATATAATTACGCTCTGTGTATTTATTTTTGCATAATTAGTTAATGCTTAACAATAGATTATAATTTCTCAGACCGAATGGTACAACCAACCAGTGTCTCTACATGACTTGATTCTCCTTCATCGTTCTGTGGAAGCCAATGGCAGCCATGCTGATTGGTGGAAGCAGTAACCACAAAGATTGCATTAATCATAATTGTACCCACGCCCATGCCGGTGCCCACAGATCTGCATGAGGGTTATGTTAATCATGTTTAACTATGGTCTTATGCAGGGCTGCTTCCTACGCAGGTTGTGTTGCAATCACAAAGTCCTTGTTTTGATAAATATTATGATGGTGATTATGTCTAGCAACCTTGGCGTGCAATTTTAACGCAAGCACTGCTTTTTTTTGAAGAGTGTGAATGATATTGTTTCCCTTGTGCTATTATTGTCATTCCTAAAAATGATATTGAGTAACCTCCCTGGTGTTTTTGGGCCTAATTTGGAAAAATAATTTCTCTGAAAATTGCGCTTTGTTGATCTCAGATATTTATTTGCATTAAAAACATATATGCTATTACAGAATTGTTACATTTTGGCTATTCCAAAATGGTATTAGATTTTTTGTTCTCAAGAAGATAACATTACAATATTGATTCTTTATTCAATTGTGAGGAATGAAAGTAAAAGCCTATTTTCTGTAGTCCTAATTGTTGTGAATCGGCCTTGACCTAGCAGTCTTAGCCTAAAGTGGCTACAAGATTGACCGAATGAACGGCTTTTAGTAGAGGGGGAAGATTGCCAAAACTATCCAGTTTCACTCATACTGTTGTGCTTCCATTAGCAGCTCTGGGCCGTACCTTCCCAGCCAAACGGTCCCTAATGCAATGCAGCCCTCCTACATGTCCAAGCCATTCCAATCTGAGACCATTCTCTTCCCGCATCTCATCCCCCTGTCTATAACCACAGTTGTTTTTTGTTCAGGCAGAAATTTAGCTATAGTCACTGCTTTCATTCACACCTCCACTGGCACATATTTGATCAGGCGGAATCCCTCCAAACCGCTTTTTGTCTATGCCAACCCCCTCTTTTTCATCTCCCTCTTGTTCTCTTTCACACACAGTTTTCCCACCCCTTCATGTGGCCATCCCCACTACCCCTCCCCAACTAACTCTCCCTCTCTGTCTCCCTCTCTCTTTTTTCTCTGCGGTTTGAACCTGAGTGTCAGCTCGCTCAATCCAGATAAAACACTGCCTGAGCCCCCCTGCATACTTTTTATACAGGCTACACTTTTTAATCTGTGTCCCCCTCCATCACAATGTAACCCTGTCTGCCTGAACGCACGGCCACAATTCCCCCCAAATACACACAGCATGCACGCACACAGATACACACACACACACACACACACACACACACACACACACACACACACACACACACACACACACACACACACACACACACACACACACACACACACACACACACATACACACACTGTCCCAAACCCCTTTGTCTGTCTGTCTAATTCTACAGCGGCTGTTTAGT
The DNA here is from genome assembly GCF_031168955.1 of Gadus macrocephalus. Taxonomy (NCBI): domain Eukaryota; kingdom Metazoa; phylum Chordata; class Actinopteri; order Gadiformes; family Gadidae; genus Gadus; species Gadus macrocephalus. Next base: position 17,914,456 of record NC_082382.1, read on the forward strand.
CCCGGGGGATTAATGTGTGGATGGGTGCCCATGAAGTGAGAGGAATGGAAAAAAAGGGCAGGAGTTGGTGCTGTTGGGTTGGGGAGGTGTGTTTGGTGTGTGTGTGTGTGTGTGTGTGGGGGGGGGGGGGGGGGGGAGTTATTAGTTATGTTTTGAGGGAAATTAATAAAGTTCTATAAGAGTCGCAGGGAGTTCTCCAACCCGATTTGTGGGGAGAACCCAAATCACCCATCCCATCTATCGGCAGCAAGCGAAGGAAGATTTGTATTGCTTCCATTTCAGAAATAAACGGCCTAGACGCGGCTCCTTTCTTGCCGCAGGTGTAACACAGGGAAGGGTTTGCCCCAGCACAGGCCTGCAGGGCCACACAGAGCACAGTGTGTCAGATGTTCACTCCTCATTCGCTCCATATGAATGAATGCACAATGAATCTGACACGCAATCACATCTCTAGATCGCATATACTGGAAGATTTGTTTTTCTCATTGACTTACCCAAATAAAGAATCCTGATTTTGATCATGGAATTTCATTGTGTTAATCACGAGCATGGCAACCATCACTGTTGAGGTTGTTAAGGCCCAAATAGTTGCTGTCAGGAAATGCTCTTTGACATTCTTTCATTGGAATTGGATGTGCTGTCATTTTTTAGGATTTGTCTGAGAGGAAGAAGGAAGGGATAGAGGACGAGAAAGATTGGTGTTGATTTGCGGGTCTGTGTGTGTGTGTGTTTGCGCATGCGTGCGTCTGCTGTAGGCTGATGTATATTTGCATGTTTGCGTATTATTTGGAGAGAGGTTGACGGACAGGGCAATAGACACTAAGAGAGCATGAGTGAGAGAAAGTGAGAGACTGGGTTTGTGTGTGTGTGTTTCACAGAGGCGCAGGGCTGGTGAGAGAGAAGCGGGCATGAATGTGTTTGATGTACTGTGATAACTCTGTCCGGTATGTGGCTTTCATGGGAACTCCTTGCCCTGGGGACACTGGCGAATAAGCTCTGGCATGAAAGGAGATCGACCCTCTCTATATCGCCTGTTGTTTTTTCCCCCTTGTCTCCCGACATCCTGTTAGCCTTTACCTCTCTGTCCACTGTGTGTGCCCACCAGGGTTCCCTAACTAGATGCCTCAGTCTTGTTGCATTCCTCTCATTAACTGTACACATGAAGACAAAGCACCCAAATTTCTCTGACAGGTACACTCAGTCCGTTGACTATAACGCAACAGGATACAATTAGCCTATGTACATCTGGGCCAAGCTGTTCTAGTTGTGGTTTGTCTTTATGGTACCAGAGTTTACATGGAGGCCCTGAAACCTTAAGTGAGAAGCGTAAATTATTACTTTGGACGGTGGAATGTGACTGGACTGGAAGTGTATTTCAGACCACACCACTCCCAGAGCAGCAGGGAACCAACTCGAGCGCCAACCTTTTGTGTTTTTATTCTGAGTGACAGCCTTTGGAATCATGTGTCACATTCACCCATTTCTTCGAGTCAGCAGACAAGACTGTACTTGACTGACGGAAGCCGTGTTGACAAGATAATGAACGCTGTGGTGGGGTGGTGAGCAAGAACTTCATAGCCTTGAAGCTACATGACCAGACACCAAGGATAGCATTGATTTGATATCTACGTTTGAAAAGCGCTCAGTGCATGCAGATACATTAACACACAGCATTCGACAGGAAGGGTCTGTGTGCTCTGGCTTTGCACTATATAATGCACCTGCAGATTGTCATCCAACATGGATTTGGATTGACACAATATTATCATTATCTTCTTCTTTCATTGCTGATCCATGTCAAGCCACATTCCAAAGTGATTAAACATTTTCTTTTACGAAACCCCGTCTTGGGGATACCTTGGTATCCCCAAGACAGTTTCTTGAAGCCAATCCCACTTTGTGCTGTATTATACAACGAGAAGAATTAGCTACATTGAGTGTCATGTAAACGCACTGAATGAGTGCTACAGACACTGACCAACCGAGATTTTGTCATCAGCCAAACAAAGTTGAGGAAACAGAAAACAGTTGTTAAGTCTTGCAAACTAGAGGAGGGCCACTTTGCCAGAGTATCGGATACATTTGTTTGTTCATAAAGTCTCATGGAAGGGTATTTGGAAAGGTAATCCAGACGCTAACATATTGCACATTTATGCTGGCAGGGGAAGTGCTATTTATTCACTGTAGCTTTTGTTGTTTTAATGCTATGCACGAGCACTTGGTTCCGGTAAGGCCAGTTGCCGCATCATAAATGGTTACAATGCACTTTATTGCTTCTGTAATACTGTCTGCTGGTCAGCAGCAGGCAAGAGTCGGTGTGGTGCAGTTCTGTTTCAGGATGGTTTGGAGTAGAATGAGCGATTGTTTAACACCCAGGGGCCGACGGACAATTATAGATAGATGTCACTGAAAGGGTTTGACACACACACACACACACACACACACACACACACACACACACACACACACACACACACACACACACACACACACACACACACACACACACACACACACACACACACACACACACACACACACACACAGATAACTCACATGGGATCTAAACCCCGTCAATGGATACCTGAGTGCTATAATATCCCAACAGTGAGCACTGCCGTCAGGTCTAAACTCGCTAATTCGACAACAGTACATTAGGAGGGTTACATGGTTGGATACGATGCCTGCCGCTGATGATAATTACAAGGATAGCTTTATTGTTACGAGTCCTTTCCTGTCTATCTGCACTTGCATTCAGTTCCATACGGTATGCCTCGACCCATTAATTATTCATGCAGAAAAGGCCCATGGTGCGCCATCCATATTTAATGTTCACGATCACATATTCCTAATGCAGCAATCTATTGACTAATGCTTCCATTGAGTACAACCAGGTCCCATGATACTCATAAAGACCGGCTTTATCGGCCAATACCATTAAATTGGCCATGTGTGACACTTAAGCAGGTTAGATGTTGAAACATAATGGTTTAACCCAAAACAGAGACTTAGCTCTTGTTTGGCTGTGATTAGCAGATTATGTGGTTGCTCTCTTTGTGAGTGAGTCAGGATATTATACCATATATAGACACTATTGGGCTACCTGTGCACATTACCAATTAAAAACAGATTAATCACCGCTGAGGAACTAGACCATGTTTGGACATTTTGTTTCATTTTAGCTTTGCTGGAAATGTCTTAGCCTGGTCTTTTTGCTGCATTTTATTTGATTCACATCTTTCAAAATGGCACCTGCATACCAACATTTTAATATGCAATGTATGCATGTATTATGTATCCAAATTAATTAAATCCTATTTGATGAAAGAATTGGAATATGGGATATGTATATGACAACAATTTGATACTTATGTGACTTATGATATCTGTATATATTTTTATAATATTTCTCTGCCACCCTGCTAAATATATGTATGTGTGTTTTTGTTTGCCTTGCAGGGTTTACCTGAAGACACTTTTTTACAAGGGAGCCAGGAGCAGGGAGCTGTTCCCTCTCTCTGGCTGGCTGTCTGCTGCGTGTGCACATGAGAAGTACTGAATGAGGTCAGGTTTATTTCAGTTGGTCGTGAGTACACCTGCTGGAGGGCGTAGGTGGGACATGGAGAGAGGGAAAGTGAGGATACAACTTCATCTTTAGTTCACCATCTCAAACTGAACAACTGATTTTCAAGGCGCGACTGACAGCGAACGAGGGGAGCCACAGGGGGGGGGGGGGGGGAGAGACTCGGAGGGACCTGAGGCGCCAGAGGAAATGCCAGGCCCTCTGACAGGGGTCAGAGGGTAACCACGGACACAGAGAGAGACGGGGACTGGCCGAGGATCCGAGGTTTGGAGGCGGAGACCGAGGACTAAGGGAGGGGTAGGCGGGAGCTTGGACCGCCGTTTCCCATGGCGACCGACCCCGGCGAGCCCACCGGCACAGAGGACTCCTCCGAGAAACCGGATGGACGGAGGAGGGGCGAGGGGGCGGCGGAGGAGGCGGGGGAGCGGGCGGTGGGGGGCGGCGGCTCCGGACGGGAGAGGACGCGCAGCACCCCCTCCGACTTCCCCACCTACAACACCAAGGAGCGGCGGGACGAGGGCGGAGCGGCGGGCGGCCGCGAGCGCGAGGGGGAGACCCCGGTCCGACCGGCGTCCTACTCCAACCCTTCCTCCCCGGCGCTGGCGGCGGGCGGCGGCAGGCTGAGGCGGGAGAAGCGCTTCTTCAGGAAGAGCGTGGAGATCTGCGAGGAGGAGGACGAGGTGGACGAGCCCCCGCCTGCTCCTCACAGCGCCCCCCCCCTGGAGCAGCGCTCCTCAGACTCAGTCTTCGCCGGCAGCGGCGGCGGCGGCGGCGTTCAGCAGGGTGAGCCGAGCGCCGTGTCGGCCAGCGCCGTCCTGGGGCAGGAGCCCGGGGCCCCCGTCGCCACGCAGGAGGCCGAGAAGGACTCGCCCGCCTCGGTCGCTCTGCAGAACAGGGAGCGAGCACGGGAGCTGGAGGAGGAGGCGGAGATGAAGGCCGTGGCCACGTCTCCCGGAGGCCGCTTCCTCAAGTTTGACATTGAACTGGGCAGAGGAGCCTTTAAAACGGTCTACAAAGGCCTGGACACTGAGACCTGGGTGGAGGTGGCCTGGTGTGAGCTTCAGGTAAGAACAACCCTAACCTCTGTATATTTAATGTTACATTCACAACACAAAGAACTATATTGTTTACCATATATTGTTCAATATATGATACTGAACAAATACTGCCTTATCATCATCCATACTAGAGTTGGATTGAACACCGGATGTTTCCAGTGTTTTGATTTCACCTGGAGTGTGCGACTGTGGCAAAAGCATGTGACCACAGCGGCGTGGGAGGCTCATTTCACATCAGAGGCTTTATGTGCCAATTAGATCAGCACGCCGGGGCCAAATCTATAAAGCCAGCGTTGTTCCTGTGATGAGTATCCCATTGGAGGAAGTGTCCCGGGAGTGCTCTCTCCCCTGCCTGAGAAACTCTTGGCACGTTGTCTTCTTGCTATTCACGCTGTGAGGCTGGAGAGGAGTGGCTGCATGGGGTGAAGAGGAGTAGCATCCGCCGTGCTGAGTGGCAGCACCACAGAGGGAGAACACGTGGGGGCGCTTTTGGGGGTGCACTTATGAATAATCAAATCGCAGGCTTTTGTCTTTGTTTGTATGTTTGTGTACACACATTCAACGTTGAATGGTTACCAATTAGCCCAAATGGTATGCATCGATGAGGGTTAGAGATGTGACAGAGCTGATGGTTTGGTATACAAATGAACTCAGTTTTTATAGCCACATCGTAGCATTTAATCTGCACATTAGGGAGTGATATCGCATGGTTACATCATTTTTGACTCATTAGTGCAGCATCCAAAATGGGCACTATTAGCAAAGTCAGCGTCATACTTATCTTTTTACATAGCCTACATGATCGAAATGAGAAATGTTGACTGGATATACTTACACTGAATATAAGATTATACAGTTGTTCCCCAACTTTTTTTCTCAGGTCCCCTTTTTGGTCAAAATAAGTAATTCCATTTCTTAATGTTGTGTGATAAATCCAACACAATATGGATCGATTTCAATTATATTAGTCTCTATTTTTCTAGTACTGCTTCTCAGTGTTCTCCATTTAACTTCCTGCCCTCCATTTGTGGTTTGCACATAACTGGTGTCACGTTACTGCAAACAATGCAAAACACAAATGCAAAGGCTGTAATCCAATGTATTGCAATCATTCATGGACAATGCATTGCTGCAGATTGTATTATCAACAACCATTTATGATGAGAGGGCACGCCTCAGACAGGACCATGATGCTTAGGTTTAAAATCTCTCACACCATTCAGTTGTACTCTCTCTCTGATCATCATACACAATGCCGTGCCGCCCAGCCTTACTAAGCAGGAACCCCGGTCTGTTAAGTGTTTGATCCGCTTTGGTGGTGATTAAAACACCCAGTTAATATAGACTTTCTGCAGCGCACTGCTGAAACTCCTCATTGGCTGGTGGGCCAATGGGGGACATTGTCATGCCAGCGTGAGCTCAACATGTGGTGGGAGACGCACTCGAGGAGGCCCAGGAGAAAGTGTCTCTTTGAATGTTGACCACACAATGGAGTGCACAGTGTGGTGGTAGTGGTTGTGCTGGTGGTGGTGGTGCTTTTGAAGCTGCAGATCTGGCTGCAGGCATTGTATGTGGAGGAGAAAAGCTCAGTCATGTGTTTGGTTTGCATCTCATTCTAAAACAAGACTAATCCCTTTGTTTTAGGCCATGACACACACACACATGCACACACCTCAATGCAACCACATCCTCTGACACCTTTCCCCAGCCATACTCGTCCAGCTCGTCGGTGAGCCTGCTGACGGTGTTCTGTTTCCGTCTTGTGTCACTGACGAATGCGCCCATAGCCTCCTGCCTGAAAACTTCCATCAAAGGCAACGGCTTGTGCTTTCTCACTGAGTATTTTACTCAGCTCTCCTCCGCTTGTGAGAGGCCATTCCCCTTTCTTTCCATTATGTCTCTAATGGAGGGTTCCCCTGATAATATAACACATTTTAAGGACAACTGCAATGGCAACATATCGGCCCTGGACTGAGAGAGACAAGGTGTTACTCCATCTTTATCAAATAACTAAAATACTTTATTAGAAAGCGCTCCCTTCGCGGTATCACTGGGATATCGTATTTGATTTTAAACAACCGCACCAGGCTACCACAATATTCCATAAGAAAATAAGGTTATTATTGATTGAATACAAATGGAACATTTGAGAGCATAGACACATTGAGCTGCAGCAGAACGAAAACCCTTATTGTAAACAAACTTCATATGACTTAAATGTTTATTTGAGGGCAGGATGGGGGGGGGGGGGGGATATTGAGAGAGAAAGCAGGCAGACCTTAGACACACACACACACACACACACACACACACACACACACACACACACACACACTGGTACTTAAACACACACACACACGCACGCATGCACGCACGCATGCACGCACGCATGCACGCACGCACGCACACACACACACACACACACACACACACACACACACACACACACACACACACACACACACACACACACACTCACAGAAGCATAGGGATGGAATAAAAATGAGCAGCAGTGGAAAAGAGACTGGGCAGTGTGTGAAAGAGAGGAGAGAGACGGGGGGTGTTGGTAGTAAGCGAGAGAGAGTGAGAGAGAGGGAGAAAGCAAAAGAAGGCGAGAGACGAGGTGTTGGTAGTGAGAGAGAGAGAGGGATAGATCGAGAGAGGGAGGGAGAGGGAGTGAGAGAATGATGAGCCAAGCGGAGGATTAGCATGGCAGCTCTCTCGGCGAGCATTTGTGGAGCTAATGCAAAATTACCGCACACAGGCAGACAATGACATGCACACTCAGACACACACACACACGCACACTAACATTCAAATACACACAGTACATCCACACACAGAGTTGCATGACCCTGTCCCGATAGATTGAGTGAACATTCTAATACATCCCGGTGAAACAGGTCTCCAAACCTCACACATTCAACAGTTAGATTGGATTTACAGACATCTGTTCATTTTAGTCTTATGCAAACTAGGTCAAAAAGCGGAGAAAAAGGATGTTTGACTGCATATCTGACGGCCTCCACTGCATACCAGATTCACAATTAAATACCTTTATCTATAACGATGCTTGTTTCTTAAAACTGATCAAACACTCTTTTAATACAGATTTTATGTCTGTATTTAAATCCCACAGCTCCTGCTTGACCTAACCCAAACCGGGGAAATCCTTGGGATTTGCGGATATGATTTTGGGAATACTTGATGAAGTGTAGCCTGTGTACAGGTCCAGTTGGTAGCCAGCAGCAGAAAACTGTTCTAAGTCTGTTTTTCCACTGATAAGAGAATGTACTGCAAGCTAAAATGGAATATAACAAGTGGCTAAAAAAAGCAAGTCAGAGACGGTACGTTTGAGGGATGAACTGATATCTGTTGTCATCCAAAAAATACTGTTGTCAGTTCGGCATGTCGTATGAGAAATGTTTGTGCTAAACAATCACAGAGCAGCATTGGCTGACAAGAAGCTTGTTGTCCTGACATGGGGTTTGTTGATATATTATCATTGCAATCATTTACTTCCAGGAACAAGGCACCCTGTTAAAGAGACCATTACAATTTGGATATTTATGATGATGAATCATGTGAACACCTTAAACAAACATGGTACTTCCAGCTTTTCAGTGTCGGGAGAAATTGCGGGCATGAGGGCAGTTGATGAAACATGGTGGATGGATGAGCATCATAACTTCTAGACCTGGCTGATGTGCAAGCTGCTGGCCTGTAGCCTTGTGATAATGTGAAGAGTGCTGTTAAGCACATCCATAGCTTCTCTGTGACTGCCCACTAAGAGATGGGGAAAGTAGCTGTTCTAATGCAACCTCAAAGAGTGGCTAATAAAGCCTCAGACTCAGAGTGCCCAAAAGTGCGGACATCCTTTTCATCCTTGCCTCTTTCCTGTGAGTTCTACCTCTAAAAGGCCAAAGCTGTTTACCCCCCGCTCATTCCGATCATTGTGACGTCATCAGCACTGTTTATCAGGGCCTATACATGTGTTTGGGTCCGTCACAGAAAGTTGTGAGGGTCAATACCATTCCTTGTTTGTGTGGGGGTGAGAGTGCGAATGGGTGTTTATGTGTGTTTGTATGTCTATATATATGTTAATGTGCGTGCATGATGTGCGTGCATGGGGAAAAGGTTATAACCGACATGTTTCGCAACCAGCGGGTATGTATTGCTGTCTGTCTCTCTGTACACCACTGTATGCATCCATGTCTGTCTCTCTCTCTCTCTCTCTCTCTCTCTCTCTCCCTAACCTCCTGCTCGCCCACTCCCACTCCCCCTCTCCCCGGCCCCTCCCCCGTGGCTCTTTGTCTGGTCGAGTGAGTATACAGAGGGGATGCAGGGAGTTAATTACAGTGGGTGCCAGTCAGTCCAGAACAAAAACCCTGCACAGACAGCACAACTGGGGCGGCAGAACACTCAACGGCTTCCACCCGGTGCTGCCCTGGTCCGGCTCAGCCCACCCCCAGGGTAGTAGAACATCCCCAATCATAGGCTGACCTGGCAAAACAACCGGCAGCAGGGGGGGGGGGTCTGGAGCAGGGGGGCCTGTAGTGGGCGCCGGGGGGGGGGGGGGGGGGGGGGGGGGGTGTCTGAATAGAGCCGCCTGAGTCTGGTCTGCCACAAGTGAACCAGACCGAGGCCAAGAAGGCCAAGAGAACTGACTGGTTGAGCTGGTAGCAGCAGCATTCTGGGCTGAATGCCTGGAGTGCTTCAGGTTGCTGTGGAGATAAATGTTGTTAGTGCCTCCGAGAGAGATGTTGTTATTGAATGTGTCTCTTTTTTTTTTGGAAAACAGGACGAGAGCTCTGCCTTTACAATTATTTTTGAGAGAAACAGACTCGCTGCACAGGAGCTGATGGTGTTTATCCTGGTAATATTAGCAGAGTGTATAGGGTTACCGGCCTGACGCACAAGGAAACTCCATTCTGAAACCTACATTTAGCCCCTGTTGTGAATCGACTGGGCCATGCCAGATACAGGGAAAGGATCGGTTTGTTACGCTATTAATTGGAGGATTGTCGGTGGTGCACAAGTTACAACTGTCTTTCGCGTTCCAATGATCATCGTTGACCTTTGAGAGTTTGGTCGTACACAGCTTTGACCTAATCCACCTGACCTAACAGCAGAAAGGGGAGGAGTTGGTATTTATGTATTTGATTACAAAACAAACAGTTGGATTAGCACAGGAAAACTAAAAATATGCTATTGACCTGTGAGCTTATTTTAGCACTTGCTAGAATGGGCAAAGTACAGAATAATTGATTAGAGTAGATCCATATCAATAGGATGTAAGAGGCATATTTGTCGGAAGTAGAGACAGTTAACTGGTGTCCTGTGGCCAATTCCACACTGCTCTAACGGTGGTCCCAAACCGGTCCTATAATCAGTGATGGTCTATTAAGGGACCATGTATTCCCCACAGTCTGGCATAGCTAATTCAGTTGAACACTTGCCAAAATGACTTCAATGATTTAAGGTATTCTAAAGTAGTATTAGAGTATTACAGCTTACCACGTCAGTTTGATTACAAAGGAATTTAAACACCCTCCTTGTAATAGAGCCATTATTAGGGACAGCTAATGACCTCAAGTGTACGGAAGTTTGGTAAAGCTAAACCAACCAAGCTAATTGTATTTAGTAATTATAGTGTCTAAGCATACACTGTAGAATATCATGTTAATAACTGGCTGAACTAAACCTGACTGACAATACACACAAACGTGTTTAAGCACAGACACACAAAAGCAAAACCCTTAGACATAATTATTATTGGCATTATCGTTGTCCTTTCACAGCAAAGCACATGCTCCAATATGCCTGGTTTGAGACGTCTTTGGGGAGGGGACCCTTGTACGCCCTGTTATTAAAGCCCCATAGCACACCTAAGTCCATAATCAGCATGCACATTGCGCTTTCTGAGGAACCGAAAGCAGAAGCCCTATGACAGAACAGAGCAAATGTGTTTCATTTCGATTTGAATAAAGAGAAGTCAAGGAATATTTTAGGCTGTCTTTAACTCCCAAACTGTCTCATAGACATTTCAGAAATTAGGAGGCACTCATTGAACATCAGGGTCCGTGGTAAAATGACGAGTGGGAGGAAATTGACTTTCGAGACCAACTGGACAAGCTGTTTACTTGTCATCAACTTTGTCTAATAGCCATGGAGAAGGGCAGTGGAGATCTGTTCAAAAGGATCACCAATTACATTCTCTGTTTGATTTACAAAAATGCTCAGAGTGAAGTAAGTTTACAGAAGGGTTTCGTTTGGGAGTGGGAACATTTTCCCCCAACTGTCTAAAAGCTTGAATAACATTTACACTATATTCGTTTAGCAAACCAAGCTTTCCAAGTGCCCCTTGAGATATTCCAGACTTGATATTGTGAGCTTCTTCCGCTCTTATCTCATACAGGGCAGTAGCATATATAGTCCAATTCAATTATATGTTAGGTGGAGTTGAGCTAGGCTTTATTGCTCCAACCAAACTGTCAGGGTCACCCCGTTCTGCATGGGTTTATTCTGCTACCATCAGGTCGTCTTAGGATGTCGGTTGAGAACCAGGCGATATACGGTCTCCTTGGTCCCTAATGCTATTTAATAGATAATAGCACTAATCTGCTTATGGCACACTGTATCTGAAGTCGTCTGACCTGCCCCTGGGTACACTTGGGTTGTTATTGTTCTTGTTTAATTACTAGTTAATCGTTGTGCTTCTCAGTCTGTATTTATATTGTGACACTGGCTGCAATACAATTGAACTCGAACTTGAACTGTGTTCAACGAGTTCCACGAATTGCCCTGTTATGTTTAAATCTTCAAGATATATGCGCCTGTCCATACAAACAAATCAAGCACTGCCGGAACAAGACCAGAAAAATCGATGGCGGTGGTGGCCGGTGAACTTGGCCTCTGGGAGCCATTCGGTTGTAATCCCTGCTCCTTCTCTACCAGTCCTTTCCCCCAGTCTCGTCTGCTGTAGATTACTGTAATCTAATTCTGGACGGCCACAAACGGTAAAAGGCTTTACTCCCACACACCCCGGGTCCATAAAGTAGACCAGGTCATGCATGTGCACGATCCACCTGCACCCAAAATAACCCGTGCATGTCCCCGGTGCCGGCCCTGTGACATGAGGCTAGCTGGCCGTATCGATCTCACTGCTGGTGGAATATCACTGCCACCCGGTGTTCCGCTCTCCAGACAGACGCTCCACTGTAGTCTGTAGAAAAATAAAATCAATACTGGATGAGGCAGACTTTTTTTCAATGCGATCGTCATGTTTCGACGGGGGGGGGGGGGGGGGGGGCATGGGGGGGGCTCACGTGTCCTGGTCACCCTAAGCACCCACCCTCCCCAAAAACGTGTCTCGTTGTATGCCATATCTGGCTGCTACCGCCCCTGTGTTTTACGAGCCTGCTTAACCCCTTAGCTGGACCTTCTGCCTGGCCAGGTGTCTGGTCCCAAACTGTCTGCGGTGGAAAAGGCTGGGTGACCTTCCGGGGTAGACCAGAGTGTGTTCTACAAGTGCATTAGGCTAGACGAGCTCAGCACTCACCACACAGGACTCTGTAGCATGTTGCATGTAGCACAGCCAGCCACACACATGTAAGTGAGTCAGAAAGAGAAACTGAAAGTGGAATAGAAAGTATGTGTGTGTGTGTGTGTGTGTGTGTGTGTGTGTGTGTGTGTGTGTGTGTGTGTGTGTGTGTGTGTGTGTGTGTGTGTGTGTGTCTGTGTGTGTGTGTGTGTGTGTGTGTGTGTGTGTGTGTGTGTGTGTGTGTGCGTGTCCTCAACCCAGTTTTAAATAGCTGCTGCATTGTTTACAGCCAAGTGCGTCCATTCGTAAGCCTGCCCAAAATGGAGGCTGTGCGCCAGCCAACTGAGTCTGTTAAACTGCCCTCATTAAATGCTGTGGGTCATTACACGAAATCAACATGCTAATATTCACTGTTGTTATTCTTATTCATTTTGTTAATAGCTTGCATATTATCAGCACTACTGCAGCAGTTTGACCGGACTAGAGTCACTCCTTCAGTTTACAATGAAGGCATGTTGACCTGGAGGAACTTTGGCATGGATGAGAGTCACCCACAGCAGGGTCACAAAGGGTCCCGTTCATAGTTCCCGTCTCCTCCACCCCCACCCTTTTTCTCTCCCTCTTGGCCTCCATCTCTTTGTGAGTCTGTCGTTTCTTCTATCCATTAATCCGGGAGATCCAGGAGTCTGTTTTCCTTCTTATTTGTTGCCTGTGAGCAATCTTAGTGAGTAGCTGCTTTGTCTGCCGAGCGTGGATGACGATATCTGTTGGTTCTACTAAAGAGGTGCAATGATTCACAAAAGTCACATTGTGGACCTTTATGCACTCCCAGGGTGTATCAATTTGAGCTCAGCTCAATATGTATTACAATTCCAATGAGTTAAATTCACTTGATTAAAGACAAGCTCTACAGTAGCATCACCCATACAGACACTACACAACAGCTTCTCCCCACTTAATTAAGTGCGGCATTCACAAACTGAACAGCTTTTCTCTCAATGGAATTGAGTGTCACACACATGCAAAATGAATGCCGGTCAGTGGATAGCATTGCAGCCTTATTTGAAGGACCTTGAAAAACACTCGCTAAGGTGTGCGCCACGGAGAATTGATCGTATGCATCTTATTAAATATACAGGCCTGCCTTATCAGCAAGTTAATATTAGCCGGCTAATGTAAATATAAAACTTTGAAAGAACAGAGAACAGTTGTGTCACGTGACCCCAGCGGCCGCCAACGCGGCAGTTATCCCATCCAGCCTGTGAAGCCACCAAGTACCAGTGGAATAGCCCTCTCAGTGGTACCAACCGTGGTCATTGTACTCTGATGTGTTAAGCAGCCTTGGGGATTGAAAAGGCTACTCTGACTTATTCATGATGCACTTGAACAGCGCTATCGCCTTTCGCTTATAGCCTCTGTTTGTTGTTGTGCCGCCGTTTGTGTGTTTGTGTGTGTGTATGTGTGTGTGTGTGGGGGGGGGTAATCTGTGGTGGGAATCGGTCTTGCAAGCAGGAAGATAATTACGTAACTCTAGGGGACTTTGGTTGACCCAAGGGTGGTCTGATGCAGCACGTAGAGTCAGGCAGCTTGGGGTGCAAGGAGCAGGATGCAGAAAAGTGACGTGTGGACAACCACGCTGATGTGCGGACCAAGACACACACGCAGGCACCCTGTCTCAGACACTCAGACAGGATGCTCTGACGGAACAATGACAAAAACGGGGAAACCAAAGCACCACACTTGCTCTGGTTTCAGTAGCGTCACATAACCTGTCCTTTCCCAGTGAAAAACAATTGCTGTCATGGTTGTATAGGTTAAAATATATGAATTATGAAATGTTCCTGGCCCTAGCTAAATGTAACACATGAATTGCTAGACTAGCCAAAACTGATTGTTGTATTCACTTCTCTATTTGTTCAGAGAGAATCTCTGAGGGATCGTGATTCATTCAATATAATTCCTATGATACAGTGTTCTTGTACCTATTTGCTTTATTTAACAGACGGATTAGAATGCACAAATTGAGGTCGTTCACCTAAGTAGAAGAGGTAGTGGCAGCCACCGTTCGGCAGACTCGCCATTTAGTTAAAAATGAACACACTGTCTGAAACACGCACACACACGCTCACATATTATGCATGCAAGCACACACACACACACACACACACACACACACACACACACACACACACACACACACACACACACACACACACACACACACACACACACACACACACACACACACACATACTTTTTCATGCATACACACAAACATTTAGAGGCAGATGGAGTAAAAGTGAGTAGAGAAGGTGGGGGGGAGGGCAGGCCCAGGGCATGCATCTTATTTTTAGCCACACCATCCCCGTCAATTCTAGGTCTCTGGTTCCAGTGAATAAATGGGGGGGGGAGACTACTTCCAGAAAAGGGCATTGTGTCGGCAGAGACAGAGAGAGAAGCTTTCGGACAAGATGATTCACAGACGGAAAGAAGGGAGAGTGAGTGAGGGGGAGACGGAGCAGAAGAAGAAAGAGAGAGAATGGAAGGGACTATGAAGAGAGGGGCTGATTTAAATGAGGAGGGCAGCAGCGATCCGCCTGCTTACCTCAGAACACCTGCCGACTGCCAGGTGTTGGGTAAACAGCGCGGCACTACATTGAATCGATCGATGGAAACGGTTGCTGAGAGGCGTGTTATTTTTAGGAAGGCCCATGTGCAACACCCAAATGGCTGTTATTGTCTCCTCAAGCGCTGAACGCACATTATGTTTCAGAATCCATACTTAAGGTTATAGAATAGAATTTAGACTTCTATAAAGGGTCATTTTTATTGAATGATTCAGTGACCCTGCAATGCCCTCAGTTACTGGATTAGCCATGGCATGTTGAATATCTATTTTTCTTCCTTGATGTATTCATTTTATGCTAACGAGAGATAAATTATGTTTTTTAACATTGCAAAGTAGAAACATTCCACCCTTATATAAAGCTATTTCGAGGAATTTCTGCATGAGGCTTATTTCTGAATAGCTTTTGTACAGCTGATTGTCACAGACCAAATGGCTTTAGTCTCTGGCTATCCCTAGTCCTGTGGGACTCTCCCTGTGCCCCCGTCAATGGGATTTCTACAGCATCAATACCAATCCGCCATACTGTGGAAACGACATGGCAGATGCAGCAGAACCGTGGTTTATGTTGCGGTCACTGGGTGGTGGCTGGCCTCCCGTACAACTCTTGTTTTGCTAGCACCATCTAGTGGCAGGGGGTGTGTAGTGCCAGTGCCACCAGGCTTGACAAAACGGGTGTGCTGTTTCCAGGTTGCTTAATAATTCAGCAGCTCCCTCGTAGCAGCATCTGTCACTAATGGCCTGCGATTGTTCCAGTGCTTGTATCACTGTGTCCCTGAAAGCATCATTGATCTCAATGTTTTGGTTGTTTAAGATAGTGTAATGGATTGGCAGTGATAGTGTGTTTGGTTATGTTAGCTTGCCTGTCCTTCCATCTATTCTAGTTTCTGTACTGTATGCAATAAGGAAGTAGATACCAACAATATGGGAACATAGTCAGAATCTTATCTGTACACACTCAGACAGAACACCACGTACCCACACAAACACCCACACCCACACACACACTGTGTATGTGTCTGCCTGTATTGTATGTACAGATGAAGCTGCTGAGTCTTTAGTACTGACATGCGTTCCCTTTCCTTTAGGACCGTAAGCTAACCAAAGCAGAGCAGCAGCGCTTCAAGGAGGAGGCTGAGATGCTGAAGGGGCTCCAGCACCCCAACATCGTGCGCTTCTACGACTCCTGGGAGTCTGCGCTTCGGGGCAAGAAGTGCATCGTCCTGGTTACCGAGCTCATGACCTCCGGAACCCTTAAAACGTCAGGGAGCCCTTCCTCATTCTCGTCCTCTAGATCGCTCGCAGAGTGGAACTAGAACAATATTTACACTATTTGTTTTAGTTGGGGGTACCATAAACTGTTGCCTGTTTATAAACAGTTGATAAATTGCCAAAGTAAAATATCTAAATATTAATTTAGTGTGTGAGTAATCATAAAACGATTAGCCTTAATTCCAGGGATTTTTATTTTGCAAATAGAGAAAGCAAGAGCAATTCAGATCCTTCAAATCATTGATATCAAGGAAACAATTAAATCAAACGTTTAACATGACCTCATTACAGCATGATTCCATAAGCATGGACGGGTTGTTTTTTATTATCCGGCAGGTCAAATGTTTCATGGAAAATCAATGTTAATTCAATGAGTGTTGGGTTTCTAATCATTTGACATTGTTTGATTATCCGACCTGCGATGTGATGGAAGTGATCTCCCTCCGTTTCTTTTTGCGCTTCACATATCCCATTACATCTAATCCTTTAAGAGAATACCAAAGACTCCCCCCTGTATCCCCCCCCCTCTCTCTCCACAGTTACCTCAAACGCTTCAAGGTGATGAAGCCCAAAGTCCTTCGGAGCTGGTGCAGGCAGATCCTGAAGGGCCTTCACTTCCTCCACACCCGGACCCCTCCCATCGTCCACCGGGACCTCAAGTGTGACAACATCTTCATCACGGGGCCCACGGGCTCCGTGAAGATAGGAGACCTGGGACTAGCTACACTAATGAGAACCTCCTTCGCCAAGAGTGTCATAGGTAGGCTACAAGGAAAATATGAATGGAAAAAAAAGAAACAGTGTGGTGAGTGTACATCCTGGTGCCCTGCTTGCTATGGATTAAAGATTATTGTTGACACGGCCGGCATTCATCCCGGCAGCACTTAGTGTTGGAGAACGGTGCGAGCTACGATATTTATCCAAGCACAGAATGTGGATAACAGAGGGGCAGGCTGATGTCAAAGATTGCCCAGGAAGTAAGCTTCTCTATTGATGGAGTGGTTCAATGGTTTTATTGAAAAAAAAATTCACTTTCGGTACTTAATTCTCTCTTTACTGTAACATGAGCCCATCAAACAGGAACATAATGGTTAAGGCATTCTCTTACTCATTTTAATTTAAAACATTCTTCCTCGGACTGTATTAGAGCCTATAATAGGTCACAATGTTGCACATATTACAATGATCAAAACCCCAAACACCTCGTCTTGTCAACATACCAACATGCTATTTGATATTAACACCTTACCCAGCTCTTGGCCTCAATATCCGGATGCTAGAGTAAACACAGACACAGTGTTTGCTGACGGTGGTAAAGTGAAACTGTGATGTGTCAAAGCCACTGTCTGTGTTGTGCGCAGGAACCCCAGAGTTCATGGCACCGGAGATGTACGAAGAGCACTACGATGAGTCGGTGGACGTCTATGCTTTCGGCATGTGCATGCTGGAGATGGCCACCTCCGAGTACCCGTACTCGGAGTGTCAGAACGCAGCACAGATCTATCGCAAAGTCACAAGCGTGAGTTCCCCCCCACCTGACTGCAACATGGATCAACAGTATAGCCCTTGATTAGTTCAGTGAACGTGTCTCAACCGATCAACTGCTTTTATTCAGCTCAATGAGGTCGTCTACAAATTCATTTTACAAATAAAAAAAACCAATGGAGGAGAATAAACGTGTCACCCATGTCCCCCCGTGCAGGGCATAAAACCGGCCAGCTTTGATAAAGTCAACGACCCGGAGATTAAAGAGATCATCGAGTGCTGCATCCGTCAGAACAAAAGCCAGAGGCAAGCAGATTTCTCTCTTCCCTTATCGACACATGACATGTAGCGTTGTCTCGGCCAGGCATGCTGATGTGGCACTCGGTGCATGACACCCCTGTTTCTCCCCTCTGCTCCCTAAAGACTGTCCGTCCGCGATCTCCTGAACCACGCGTTCTTCGGGGAGGACACGGGGGTGCGGGTGGAGCTGGCAGAGGAGGACACGGGCAGCCAGGACTGTCTGGCCCTTCGGATTTGGGTGGAGGATCCCAAGAAACTGAAGGGCAAGCATAAGGATAACGAGGCCATCGAGTTCAGCTACGACCTGGAGAACGACAGTGCGGAGGAGGTGGCCATGGAGATGGTGGGTTCAGAGCAGTCTAGAACGCTGAACTCTCTCAGGGTTTATAGCAATTATTTTTACCAATTGACTAATGGTACTTTGACCTGCGTTATTTTATTTAATTGAACAGTTTATTGTTCTATCATATATTTGATTTTTGTTGATTTTTTTGTGCCTTTATGGACAGAATAGTGAAAAGTAATAGTAAAGGGGGTTCAAAGGAAGGGGGAACGACATGAAGCATAGGAGCCAAACCTACATATGTTAGCAGATTAGCAGGTTGAGCCACCGGCTGCACCGGGTGCTTTATTATTGCTGTTGCTTTAGTATTGTTACTGTTAAGTAAGGCTTCTTCGTATTAATTAGCGAATAACACTCCCAGCGTACAATTGACCAACGTTAGTTTGAAATGTGATCCATCCTCTAATCGATGCATGTATCATTGATTATCTCTCTCTTGCTGTCTGTGCTCCCTCCCTTTGTCTCTTTGGTCCCAGGTGAAGTCAGGCTTCTTCCACGAGAGCGATGCCAAGGTGGTGGGCAAGTCCATCCGGGACCGGGTCACGCTGATCAAGAAGTCTCGGGAGCGCCGTGTGCAGCAGCAGCAGTTACTCCAGCAGCAGCAACAGCAGCAGCAGCAGCAGGACCTGGAGGAGCGGAGAGACTCTGGTATTCAACCTTTCACCTGCTCCCACCCCTCCTGCCCCTCCTCCCTGGGACCCGCAGCAGCCGGCCAGGTGGCCCCTAGAGGTGGCGGAGTAGCAGGGCAGGAGCCGGAGGAAGCATTAGAGGCGGAGCAGCGCGCCAGGCAGCAGCATGTTCTCAGTGGGGCCTCGGCTCTCGGCCTGCCAGGTAAAGTCCCAAAGCAACAGCATGCAAATAGTGTCTTCCATATATGTTAGCTATCAGGTTTGTATACAAATATAACACAAATATTGTAGATCGTGAGAGGAGGAAGACGGATAACATTTTCAAGATTGTCTCTTTGTTGTGTGTAAATGACGAGTATAGTGATTGTAAATATGGTATTTGTTTGCTGTGTATTTTATCTTTGACTTTGTCCAGAAGGTGAAACCATTGGATCAGCCAGTTGTGAATCATATGCAAGTGACCAGAGCCATGTCTACTCCCATCAAGGAGAGTCCTACGCCCACTCCCACCCTAGCTACGCCTCCACTGCTTCCGTAAGTCTGTGGACTCCTTCACCACATACTAACTTCAAAAAAGGGTTAGGGTTACCCTAACCCTAACCCTATTAAAAAATAATTATTGTAAATATCATGTTTTCTTCTCCTGCGTTATAGAGTACTGGGATGACTTCTCATCCCGGAATGCTCCCCATTGGTCAGAGTGGAGGTGTTCCAAATGTGCCTATTGGTCAGAGCGGTGGCATCTCCGGCCTGTCCATTGGCCAGAGTGGAGGGGCATCTCTTGGCCAGACATTTATTCAACCTGCAAGCATGGCAACACAGGTCTTACCCAGTGTAACGCAACAATACTCTCAGGTTAATTTACCCACTTGTTCAATGTTGCATACTTGATTTGCATGATAGATGATGAAAGAGAAGTTTCTAAAATGGGTTGATTTTCAAGTACCACAATATTAAAATTGTATTCCCTTAAATAACCCATTAACACAATTACAAATCCTTGTTGTAACGGAATTGGGATGGGTGCCAGATGCTTACTTTATCCTGTAATAATTAGAAATGCCTTGATAATTACTGACCCTTGCCAAAGCTTACTTGTACCTAATTCTTCTACCACTGTCTTTTCCTCTACCCCTTGTCTCTTACAACACCACTCATCTTACTGCCATTACCACTGAAAAAAACCCATAGCCATACATTTCAGATGGGTCCCAGATTGCCAATTCCAATGCATTGGCCCCCTCCCAGTCATATATGCCCCCCATCTCGCAACAAGCGCCCCTTAATATGCTGGCTACCTCCCTCTCGGCTGGTGATCCTACTGGACTAGCAGGGGGCATGGTGCCCCTCGCTCAGCAGACCCAGCCCACTGCCACTCCTATGCAGCCCCCTGACATCATCCCTCAGGCAGCACAACAGCAAGCGCAGCCTGTCATGATCTCTCAGCCGGCCATTGTCCAACAACAACAGACAGGGATGGAGCCACACACCACCAGCGTACAGCAGCAACACCAAATGGAGGTCCATGCCGCTCTGCTTCAACAGAAGCATGCTAGCGCTGCTCAGCAGCCTCAGCTAGCCGCTGAAACGCTGATGGCTGACCAGCGGCAGCAGAGCCTTTCCACCACGGCCACCCATCAACATCCACCTGAGCTTCAGCAGCACATGTACGTACAGCAAGCCATACCTCCGCAAACCCCTCAACAGACAGTTTTGGCAACACAGCCAGGCATGGAACAACAGCGGCAACAGGTGTTGTCATTTACCCAGCCGGCAGAGCTGCTTCACATGGATCAACATGGACAGACCCTGCTACAACAGCAACAGCAACAACAGCTTCAACAACAGCAACAACAACAACATCAACAACAGCTTCAACAACAACAGCTTCAACAACA
Organism: Gadus macrocephalus; assembly: GCF_031168955.1. Lineage (NCBI taxonomy): Eukaryota > Metazoa > Chordata > Actinopteri > Gadiformes > Gadidae > Gadus > Gadus macrocephalus. Next base: position 17,935,193 of record NC_082382.1, read on the forward strand.
GAATAATCAACAACACATACAGCATCAACAACAACAACACCCACAACAGTACCAACAACAGCATCAACTGCAGAACCAACAACAGCAGCAACTACAGCAACAACTACAGCACCAACAGCAGAACCAACAACAACCGCAACTACAGCAACAACCACAGCATCAACAGCAACAACCACAGCATCAACAACAGCAACAGCTTCAATCACAGCAGCAGCAACAACAGCAACAACTACAACAGCAGCTTCAACAAAAACAAAATCATCAACAACAACTGCTACAACACCTTCAACAACAGCAAACCATTTCAATGCAGCAACAGATACCGCAGCAACAGCAAGTGGAACTTCAACAACAACAGCAACAACAACAGAACCAACATCAAGCTTTACTACTGGAGCAACATGCATGCATCCAACAGCAACAACAAGCCCAACAACAACAAGCCCAACAACAACAGCAACAACAAGCCCAACAACAACAGCAACAACAAGCCCAACAACAACAAGCCCAACAACAACAGCAACAACAAGCCCAACAGCAACCATCCCAACAACAGCAACAGCAAGCCCAACAGCAACCATCCCAACAACAGCAACAACAAGCCCAAAAACAACAACAACAACAACAGCAACAACAACAGTTGGAGCAGCAACAAGTACTTATTCAAAAACAATTACTGGAGCAACAGCAGGCCCTTCTGCACCAGCGGCAGCAAGAGCAGCAGCCCAAACAATCGTTGCTACCGCAACAACAATCCTTGCTGCAGCAGCAACCACAAGATCAGCAACAGCAAGCCATCTTACAACAACAGCTGGAGCAACATCAACAGCAAGTGATTTTACAGCAACAACAACTACATCTTGAGCAGAAGCAGTCAAACCAATTACAGCCGCAGCTTGACCAATCCCATCCGCATGTTCTAATGCAAACCCCTCAGCCTCAGTTGCATCCTCCGAATGAGCAACAGCAGCAGAGCCAGATGCAACAGCAAGTGGAACAACAGCATCAGCAAGCTCTACTGCAGCAACACCTGCAGCAGCAAGTTCTTCTGCAACAACAGCATGCTCTCCTGCAGCAGCAACGCTTGGATCAACAACAAGCACAGCTCAAGCATCAGCTGGAAACACAGCAGCAGCAGGCTTTGTTACAACAGCAGCTAGAGAAACAACACCAACAAGCCCTGTTGAAACAACAGCAACAACAACAACAACCACAGCAACCACAAGCAGAGCCACTGCAACGGAATCAGCAGAATCAGATTCAAGAGCAACCTCAGCAACAGACTACCATTCAACAACTAGAGGCCGTCTCTCTCGAGCAACAGAGGGAGCAGCAGACTTTGATTCAACAGCCATTGACCGGCGTCCAGCAGGTGTGCCTCCCTCAGCAGAGTGTCCCTCAGTTCCCAGGGCCGAGCACAGGTCTCACCCAGGTGCATCAGCAGGCTGCGCTCGTACAGCAGCAGCAGAACGCCTACATGGCACAGCAGCACGCTAGCGCTGCAGCGGAGCCCATCGACTCTCAGGCAGCCGTCATGGAGGGCACCCTGCACCAAACTCAAATGATACCGCAGGCCCAGGTCCCGACACCTGTCCAGGCCACGAAACATCCCGCTCAGTCACTCGCTGCTGTGATGCAAGCTCAAGTCCCGGCCCAGCAGCGACAGAGTGACCTCCTGCCCAATAGCATAACCCAGGTCCCAGTCCAGTTCCAGACCATGGCCGCCCCCCCGGCACCGCAGCCTCGATCAATGATGGAAGCCCCAGTGGCTCTTCAGGTGGTGACTTCCATCCAGGGCCAGCCGCCATCGGCCCAGACTCAGCAACTTCACTTGCAGGCCACACTTCCGATGGCTGCCACAATGACGCCGGGCGAGGCGGCGGCTCAGCCTTTAATCCGCCTACAGCCCCTGCATCCGGTGATGCAGAGTCAGCCTCAGCCACCACAAGGCCAAATACCAACTGACGCAACCATGATGGCTCAGCAGAACCAAGCCCCCATTCAGTCCCCGCCGGCTGTTGCCATGGCTCCCTGTCAGGTTCAACCTAACATACCAGCACAACAGACTGGCCAAATTTCAGGAATGTTACAGGCCCAGCTGCAGCCATCTGGCCAGGTGCAGGTTCAGGCTCCCACCGGCATTTTGGCGCCCCAGTATAATCAAGCCCTTCAGGCAGCGATGCCCTCAATACACCAGGACATCGTTCCACAACAGCAGCAGCCCTCTGTACTGCAGCATCAGCAGATGATTCTGTCTCCTGGCGCCATTGGAAGTGTTGGAGCAGGCATGGCTGTCAGTTGCTCCATGGTCGACCCCATATCCTTTACATCTGCTCTTCCTCCTGTACAGCAGACGGGGCAAGCATACGTTGCTAGTCAAACAATTCAACAGCCAGCGGTTCAGAGCCAGCAGCAGTTGACGGGAAATATAGCCGTGCCTTCCGTCACCCACTCTTTACCCCAGCCGGCAACTATTCAACCTACTGGGCAGTACCAACAACCACTGCAGACGCTACCACAAATGCAAAATCAGCAACAACAAATGCAGCAACAGCAACAAATGCAACAGCAACAACAAATGCAACAGCAACAAATGCAACAGCAACAAATGCATCAGCAACAGATGCAACAGCAACCAATGCAACAGCAACCAATGCAACAACAGCAGCAGCCACAACCGCCACTTCCATTTCACCAGACGCACCAGGCCCTTCCCGGTCCGGCCTCCATGCAGCAACCGCTCCTCCTTCAGCAGCAAGCCCTGGATCCGAGTCAGCTGCCCCCACAGCCTCACGCGGCTCCCCAGCTGCTCACCCAGTACTCTGCCCAGATCGTCTCAAAGGGCCCAGCCCAGCCGCAGTCCCCGCCCCAGGCGCTCCCGCTGTACAGTCAGATCGTCGCAGGGCAACCCCCGTCGTCCGTGCAGAGGACGCTGCCCGCCGACACACATACCCAGACCGGCATGCAGGCCCAGGCTCAGACGCACACACAGACGCACGTCCAGACACAGGCCCACCCTCACGCACAGATCCAACCGGCCAACCCCTCTTTCGTGGCAGAGCAGGCTGCTCTTCCCCATGCCGCCTTTCCCCTCCAACAGATGCCCCCCAGTCCCACTCATACCTCCTACCCGCCAGCATCGCTAGCCACCCTCTCCCAGCTGCCCTCCCTCCACGCTCTGGCTGGCCAAGTTCCTCCAGAGCTCACCTCGCCCCCACCAGGGGGGCCGAGCACCTTACCCGGATGGGCTGACGTCCCCACCTCCCCTCCTCCTGTCGCACCTGTCCAGTTGCTTGACTCTAATGTCCCTTTGCTGTCCCAAACCTCGCTGCAAGACTGTGACCCTCCTCCATTGCTGGGCATAGCTCAGGTACAGGCCACAAGACCCACTGGGTTGTTACCTCACAGCATTGTCTTCAGTTAGTTTTCTAATAGTGATTTGGTTTCCTTTTTTATCTGATATTCTCCAGCACTAATTCACGTGACAAAATTAACGTAATATTCTATTTTTCGATATTACTACAAAATTACAAACATTTCATTAGCTTAACTAACCAATTCAACAATGGATTTATATTCAATGATTTTATTTGAATTTCCTTGATTTATCCTACTAATGTTTTATTGTATTGCCTCTGTGCCTTTGATCTCCATTCCCCTGGATTCTACAGGAAAGTCCCCATCTATCAGGCACAGAATACCACTCTTCAACAGGGTATGTGTTGAAAACACAGTTTGTCATTAGAGCTGAAAATCACATTACATTTTTTATAGTAGATACAGTATGCTATTCACAGCCATTTAACTAGACCAGGCTCTAGCAGACACATAGGGGATTGTGAATAGTAAGCATCCATTACGACATGGAATAGCCTCACAGCTATTTTTGCATCTGTACAGCATACTGTCATAATGCATATCATCTGACCTACAGATCTGCTCCACCGAACGGAGAAGAGATGCTGCAGCTCCTGGCCAATGGGAAGCTCGAAAAACTCAAGTCTCAAAGGCGATCTTCTGGCCAGAAGCCTGAGAAATGCTCCCTCCAGTTTCAGCTGAGCATGCTGCAGGTGGGTTGGACCCTAAGCAATCGGATATGCGTGTGGGTGAGTTGCGTAATTCATTCATCCTGGTTCCGTAATTAATTCTTCATGTCGCCCGTAGGTTTCCAGCAGTGGTGACAATATGGTTGAATGCCAGTTGGAGACCCATAGCAACAAGATGGTGACATACAAGTTTGACATTGAAGGGGATGCACCCGAGGACATTGCGGATTATATGGTAGAATACACATATGCATTTGCAGTTATCAGTCAACAGTATTTATTGAATTGAAGAGCTTGTTTGCGTAATCATCAAGTAACTGCTTCATTATGTTTACTTAGGTGGAGGAAGACTTTGTCCTTGAATCTGAGAAAGAGAAGTTTGTGGAGCAGTTGAGGGCCATAGTCAAGAAAGCCCAGGAAATTCTTCAAACAAAGTCACAGGTATGTTCTTATTGAAACACACAATTTTTGTTTCCTTTCCTTCCTTAAATAAATTACAACATTTTCATCTCTTTTTAGACGGGATCTTTTGAGCATCAATCGAGCACTCCCACTGGTTCTGCAGGTGAGTTTTCAAAGCTGTATTTATTTTGTCTTACACTAAAGAGATTAAAGAGAACAGACTTTTCCTTTGAGAGTCTGCTAACTCCATGTCTGCCAACCTACAGACTCAGTTCCCCAGTCCTCCCCAGTGGGGCGTTGGCGCTTCTTTATCAACCAGACCATTCGCCACAGAGACTCAAACCAGGGAGCCATCACACCGCCCCCTACTGGAGAGATACGATTACCTCAGTCCCCAGAGAAAGGTAAGCCCTTCTGCGTAACATGTAAAGATATGGCGCTAAATTAACTCAGTTAATAAGCAAGCGGCCTAACAAAAACTAATCTATCCCTGCCTCCTCCCCCCTACCCCTCCCCCATTCTCTTTATGGTGGCTGCAGAGTTTGAAAGATCTCAGAGGTCAGAGCCTTCCATCGCAATGGCCTCTCCCTCCTCCCCCGCCCATTACGCTGCTTCCCCCCCCACCTCCGCTGCCTCCGCCCCGGCCTCCATGTCCGCCCCCCCCACCGCCGCCACAGTTCACGCTGCCACCACTCCCACCTCGGACAGCATCTCCGCCCCGGCTTCTACCCTAACCAGCCTGGCCGCAGCGCCTTCGGCCCCTTCTGCACCCCCGACCGGTCTGGAGCTACTGGTCCTCACCTCGGTCGCCGGCCCTTCCTCCTCGCCGTTACCGTCTTCCGCGTCCAACCTGAGAGCCGCCGCCGCTGTGCCCGCCTCCTCCGCTGCCCCCGTCCCCGACGTCCTCTCACCCCACGGCTCTAGCGGAAGCTCCGTTACGGCTGCAAACTACGGGGAGACGGGACTGGCGGCCCCGGGCCAGCACGCGTCCGGAGGGGATCACTCCACCTCGGTTGACCCTCGTCCTCTTCCCCCCGTTCTCGCCGCCGCTGCGGTCACCTCCCCCCCAGGCAGCCAGGTGATGCAGGAGCAGCAGCAGCAGCAGCAGCAGCAGCAGCAGATGTTGGCGCAGATGGCCCAGCCAGCGCCGCCCAAACCTCAGCCGCAGCCGCCGACGCACCTTTCCCTGCATCAGGTGCCGCAGCAGATACTGCAGCAGGTGTCGCCGGCGCCGACGACGCCGCAGCTTCAAGGCTTACAACGCCAAGCCCTGCAGCTTCAGCAGCTACCAATGGTGCCGCAGATGCAGCAGGTCTTACCGCCACAACCGCAGCCAATACAACAGCAGATCTACCAAGAGCAATTCAAAATACCACAGGAGCAAATACTACAGCAGTCTTTTCAGGTGTTACAATTACAACAACCCCCGTTACAGCAGCAACATCCCAGCCAGACTGAGCCGGTGGTGCAGCAGTCAGTCAACCCTCAAATGGCTCAAATGCCGCCAGCGGAATTGCACTCGGCGGCGCAGCATGTGACTGGTCAACAGCAAACTCCACAGTACAGCACACAGGTGCTACAGCAGCCCGCAGTGCAGCAGCTACCATCGACCCCAGTGGCAGCAGTGTCTCTGCAGCAGGCCCAGGCCGACCCCCTGCAGCAACACCTAGCGCTGCAGCAGACAATGCAGCTGCAGCAACAGCAAAGGCTCCAACAACAGCAACAGCTGCTGATGTACGCTGCCTCAGTGCAGCCCGACCCGGTGCAGACACTTCCCCAGTCGGTCAGTCAGCAGTTTGTCCCGCAGCAGAGGGCGCAGCCTTCCAATGCCAGCTACGTCCAGCCAACCACGCTTCCACCACCGCCGCCAGCGCAGCTGCAGCAGCCCCTGCAGCCACAGCAGCCGGTCCACATGCAGCATGAGTCAGTGAAGGCCGGGGACCCGCCCCAGCAGGAGGACCCCCTGCCCAAGCAGCCCTTGTCGCAGCAGTCTGAGTCTGAACTCTCCGTGGGGGAGGCCGGAATCACGGAGGAACCGGCGGGGAGCCAGGGCCACTTCCAGCCTGCCTCGGACTCCTCTCTGCCTCCTCTGGCTCCTCTGCCTCTGAGCACGACCGAAGCACCGCCCGCCTCCCTCTCCCTCACCCTCACACCCTCGCCCGCCCAGCCCTCCTCCGTGGTCGAGTCCGACAGCGAGGGTCCGCCCAAAATGGAGTTTGTGGACAACCGCATCAAGACGCTGGATGAGAAGCTGCGCAACCTGCTGTACCAGGAGCACAGTGGGGCGGCGGCACCGGGGGCAGGGGGCGGGGCTGTGGCCCCCAGCCCACCTCCAGTATCTCAGACCGCGGCCTCCACCGCGTCCACTGGTGGGGACGAGACTTTGGAGCTCTCCACGTTCCAACCGCTGTCCGGTCACCTGCCAGGCTCCTCCTCAGACACCTCCCCTCAATCCTCCTCCTCCACCAGCTCCACCTCCTCCTCCTCCTCGTCCACGACCTCCCGCTCCTCGTCCACCTCCCCAGAGCCCGAGGCGCAGAGGGCAGAGGAGGAGGTGGGTGCGTCGGAGGGGCCGCAGATAGACCAAGCTCTGCCCTCTGGCTCTGGCTCTGGGTCAGGGTCCGCCGCCCCGCCACCCTCCTCCCTCCTGATGCCCCAGCAGGAAGACTCTGTCGAGCCCCAGCGCCAACCTGTCCCCGGAGAACCTACTGTACTCGTAAGTTTCATTCATTAGTTTAGAGACGGACAAAAAACGGATCGAGTCCTCTCCGTCAAGTAGCAAGTTGCACCACCAACTTTCAACTCTCCAGTACAACAAGCTTTATTATTCCCCGTTATTTCTCTGATAATTATTTATTTAGGAAATTCCATTTCATCAAATTATTCATCAAACAACCTTGCAGAGGACATTAGGCATTGAGTTCTAGAGATCCATAGTAAATCACTAATGCCCCACTAACTGTCTCTGCGCCTTATTCCCCATTCCTTTTCCCGATCCCACCCGGGGTCTCTAGGCTGTCTCCCCACACTCAGACACCAGTGCCCATGGAGAGGCGTCCGCGGACCCAAAACAGCAAGCCATCCCTCTGCGGCAAGGACTGCAGCAGCAGCAGCAAAATGCAGGAGGTGGATATTTTGGCCTAAACCTGACATGTCCTAGTATCAGAAATCCTGTTAGCAAGAAATCCTGGACTCGCAAATTCAAAAGCTGGGCATGCAAACTGCGCCACTCCGCCAGCTTGTTCAAGAAGCCCAGAGTCCAGCAAGGTAGCGTCTTCTTAGAGGCTGATCAAAAGAGCGAGAGACTGAGCGATTGAGAGATTGAGACTGAGAGATTGAGAGAGAGAGACTGAAAGAGAGAGAGTGAGAGAATGGGATGCTGAGGCATGATGTAAAACCTAATGTCTAGTTCTAGTTGTAACATAGTACCTTAACTCCTTAGATTGTATCTTAGACGATAATTAATAATTGTTAATAGATACATGTTTTGCCTTCTGCTAATGTGACCCTGTAGTCCACTGTAGAGCTTTGATATCACTACATACATGGCTGTTCTTTCTTTGCTATGATTTAATTCCTTTATAACTAAATCTCATTTTCTCGGCAATCCTTTCTTTTTCGCATGCATTTCTCCCCGAGGGGACGAGAGCAGAGGGGAGTAGGAGAGGGTGGGAGGGTGTAGAAGGAGGCGACACCCACGGCTCATACCAAAGCCCCCCTCCCGTGCACAGGATTGACCTCTACATGATTCACCAGCACCACCCCATCCAGCCACACACAAACCCACCCCAACGCACCACCAATCAACTCACTCTGCTCACCACATCGCTTGTAGTGTCCACCAGCACGCAAGCAGAGCCATAACATCATGGGGCCACGGGTTCAAAGGGCACTGACATCTGTGCTACAACACAGATGATGTAGAAGCTTCCTTCTATATTGTGTGACGTGAACAATACCAAATCAACCATTAATGGGAGATTTGGTGAGAACTAACTGAACAGCTTAACTCTATGGCAGTTGTTATTATAATATGTAGGCATTATGTCAATCAACTTTATGTATGTGATATCCCAACTAGGGTTAAAAGACATAACACATAAAGGATTATCACCGTTGATGAGACTACAGGTTATCAACACGGATGTCTCCTACCTCTGTGGAAACGATTGTAAGTCAGTGAAAATGAAAGAGTGGATGTGAGGGTGGGCGGGAATTCAATCTTCTTGAATTGGACATGCATCGGCCATACCATGGTTACGTTCCATTTCCTTTAAGTCCCTTTTTGTTTCCATTTCACATGTGTTTACCCCTCCTCACAATGCTTTAACATGTTTGCTTCGAGCATGCAATTAACAGGACTGCGCGCTTTCACACATTGTTTGACTTATGTTTGAATTCTGCTGCAATATTCAACATTCAATGCAACTGTCTTCTCATAGTCCTGCATGTAAGATGCATAAGGCGCAGGGTTGATAATAATGTGGTGTGGTGTTGGTGAGTGATTTTTAATGCTCTACTTCTGTGTCTGTGTCTCTATATATCTTCATGGGTGTATATCGTCTGTTTGTACTGTTTGAATGCCTTGGTCTGTGTCTTCCCTGTCCATGGCCCATGTCTTTATACCTCTGTTTTCTCTGTGGCCGCCCTCCTTGTTTGTCATATGCCTCCATTGTCAGATGGGAAAGACGGTCAGCCGCTCACAGAGGAAAAGGAAGATGTGCCACTAAATCCGACAGTGTCCCGTAAAGGCCGATTTCAGGTGGGGAACGCACTTCTTTCCCACTTAGACATATATAAAACGATAAGTTCCAACAGGCGAGACAACAGCAGAACTTACACCTGCCCATCGTTCTTTACCTCCAGGTGACTCCAGTGCCTCAGCCTCCTGAACCCTCCCCTCCCAAGGAGCAGGCCCAAAGCCTGAGGAGCAGCCACAGGAAAGTGGGGCGCTTCTCAGTGACCCAGGCCGAGGCCGCCAAGAGAGAGGAGGCGCACACCGACAGCTCCCCCGTCTCCCCCGACCTGGAGCGAGAGAGGAGGAAGGCCAGGGGGAAGGAGGGGGAGGAAGGGAAGAGGACACCTGCGCTGAGCCACCCGCCCCGAGGACACAGCCACGGACACTCCCCCCTGGGCAGCAGCGACGACGAGGAGAGTGAGATGGAGGATGAGGAGCTGAGGAAGGAGCTGCACCGGCTCCGAGAGAAGTGAGAGCACAATGGAGGGCAATTGAGTCTAAGATATCCCTCATCCATCCTATATAATCATGTTTAACTACACCCATGTTTATTCATAGCGTTTTTGGTCGTTTTCTTTCATTTCATTTGTCCTTTTTCTCCCCCCTGTGGATTTCCATCGCTATCGTATATGGTAACTTGATGTTGAGGTCCTGAATAATTCATAGCTACTTCCGCTGATTTGATATTTGGAGGATGAATACATTAAAAACAGAAGTTCAGCATCAATAATATTTTGAAAAAGAAAAAAACGAATCAAAGAATACATTATGTTATTGTCGAAATAACAACATAAATTATTCAATGTTGATATTTCATTAATCTCTATATTAGATTACGTATCAATCTATCCCAGGCTTTCCATTATACAACACTAGCGATTACACAGCTTACCCTATTCCCCTAAACCGGACATCACCTGCCTGACATTCCAACTCATGTGTTCCAGGCACATAAAGGAGGTGGTGTCGCTCCAGGCCCAGCAGAACAGAGAGCTGCAGGGTCTCTACCAGCAGCTGCGCTCCATCAAAGATCACAGGCACACCCTGCCTCTCCCGCTGCCGCGAACGCCCCCTCTTCCCATGACGCCCACCTCCCTGTCCCCCCGCAGGCCCCGGCCAAACAAGGTCAAGCTCCGGCCCCGGCCTCATTCTCACTTGGACAACAATGGAGTCGCATCCCCTGGTAACCGTTGCTTTTCCACACATTCCATGTATCCCCCCCATCTCCCCACTCTCCTCCTCCCAACGACAACAACCCCAATTCATGTCATACTCTAACTCGCTCTGAGCTCTTGATACCTTCTGACCTTCCGTTTTATGTGTGACTCTTCGTTCAGGGGTCCAGCAGTCAAGCAGTTACTCTGGTGGGGAACACAGCCGCTTGCCTCCGTACCGCCACCCTGAAAGCACCACCTCGCTATCAGCCAAAAGAGGTATGGGTTTGTTCTCTTCACGCAAACAAGGAGTTACCGGCGCTCAACGTCAACAATGCTCACCGGAAAGCTGCCTCCTGTTTTGTTTCCACAGATCACAGCCCCCCTAGGAAGAGCACATTTACAGACGAGCTGCACAAACTGGTGGACGATTGGACAAAGGAGGCGGTGGGTCCCGCCCCTCCCAAGCCATCGCTCAATCAGATCAAACAGATCCAGCAGGGGCAGGAACTCTGGGGCCAACCGGCGGAGGTAAAGCCTGGCGCAACATGCACTTCCACTACTTCAGCCAAGTCAACCGCCCCCTGATAACATGTGTGATTGTTGCACAGGTGGCTCCCCCCTGCTGGTTTCCAGTAGCACCTCTAAACCCCCAGTCATCCCCAGCCCCGTCGAGCCTGCCCGGGGCTGCCCCGTCACACTACACAGGAGGAGGTGGAGGAGGAGGAGGAGGAGGAGGAGGAGGAGGAGGAGGAGGAGGAGGAGGAGCGTGCCGTACCTTGCGCTCCCCCGGGGCAACACCGCCTACACACCTGGCTCCAGTGCCCCAGCTGCAGCCCAGTGTGCACCTCCACCAGTCGCTCCAGCAGATGTCCTATCAGCAGCCCCCGCTCCGCCAGCAGCTCCCCCAGCCTCGGGTCCAGAGTCCCCTGCAGACCCAGTCTCAGCCAATGCAGAGCCAGGCCCCGGCCAGCGCCACTCACCTGCCACCTCAAACCCAGCCACTGTTGCCTTCCCAGAAGCCCGCCTCGACCGTGCCCCCCTCTGCACCCACAGACAGCAGCACTGTGACCGGGGCCACGTTCTGCTCCTGCTCCTCCTCTTCCTCCTCCTCCTGTTGCTCCTCCTCCTCCTGCTCCACCGCTCCTCTGCCTTCCAGTGCCAAACTACACCCAGCGCCCCCCGCCACCCCCCTCCCCCTGGGACAGCCCTGAAGCCCCCGAGAGGGCTTTGGGCAAGGACTGGGTGACGGGGCCAGGGTTGAGACTTTTGAAGGGTATTCTAAAGATTGGATATGAAATTGAGGATGTGGAAGAGTGGATGAGAGAAGGACGAGTGTTGATGTAGTTCTTGTGGGAAGGGGGTGTGAATGTGAAAGATGGTTACTGTATGTACACTACAGACAGGGCCACTGTGGCTGTGGATTTATGAATAATGTTGTGTTTGGCTGTTAAGTTGTATAAATTCTGCAGTGTGTGTGTGCATTTGTGAGTGTGAGTGTGTTTGTGCTTCTATGTATGTACTGTACAAGGGCATAACCCCCACCCCCGCGCCCCTTTGTATTTGTGACACAAATTAATTATCTTTCCTTTCATACGGTTGAACCTGAACTCTATTTGAAAGAGACATGAAGGACACACAGGATTTTAACATCAATGACTTTTTCGTTATATTTCTTTGTCAAAGTTAGGGCAAAACAACAATTTTAAAAGTGCAATTAGTAACTGTCTAAATTGATCATTGTGCATTTGATTTATTTGTCTGTATGACATAAAATATTTTCTAGAAGCAACTTAACAGATGAGGATTAACGAACAGACCTTTAAAATGATGGAATAAAGCACAAAGTGTTTCCATGGGCCGAAAGCGTAAACACAGTTGCGTCGAAAGCATGTTACACAGTAAAGCATGGTCATGTTATCTGGCTACCATCGCAACCATGATGCCATCAGCGCACTGTTTTAAGTGTAGTGCATGGACACGGCATGTTAGCTTCTAATACCTCGAAACAGCAATGGGTTTGTAGCAGATTTAATTGAACGGAATTCACATGATTGATAGTCTGTGTCCTTCATTTTAGTATTATTAGTGGGATATTGACATGCTCAGAAGTTCTGCCAAGTCTTTGCTTCACATTTTTATTGTTTGGGAGGACTTTAAAGTTCCTGCACTGCATCCATTACATTACTACTTTGCATGACCTTTTGGCTACCTTGAGTGGATCTTTGCGCACCTACACTTTGATTTAGGTAGTATGCTCACTACTAATTAATTCATACATGTTTATGAGGTGGGGCACGAAAGAGAAAAAAACTGCCAAATGATTATTAAATGGGAAAAACATGATTTCTTTCCGATATTGCCTTTTAAATTGACTACATTATTGTGTGAGAATGTGTATTTTTTTCTGTGTGGCAAAGCTTTGTTACCGTTGCACTGCGTCATAAATGGCACCCATTTTGCTTTTATTCGGAGCGGCCTGTACGCAATGTACGCAAGACCGGTGAGGACTTTTACACCTGTAAAGTTTGACATTTTACAACTGTAAAGTTTTAAACTTTGTTGAACGTGGTATTATTATTTTAATGGTGAACTATTTTGTCTATGATCATAAGCTTTTTCACTGTGAATGACTATAAACTAGACTGGACCACGCAAAGTGCAATCATGCACAGTACCCTAACTTGATCAAGAAGTGAACATATTTCTGAATTAACGTCAATGAAAAAACAGGGACATAGGCCTACATAATAATATAGCCAACTGATGTTCTATTTGACTTTCAGCGTTAAAGCTAAATAATGTATTGGCTATTGATGATCAATCATTGATACATTTACTTGGTATAATGTATATATAATGGAGTAGTATATACATTTCTGTATTTATTGAAAATATCAATAGAGATATTCTGTTCTACAGCAATGAGGAGATTAGGATACAAAGGAGTCAAAAACATCCTACAAATTTGTAATTGGGAAAAGCAGTTTGTACAAGAGTTTATGGTTCAATTTGCATCACTTTGCAGTAGTATTACTTGCAATTTAACGTATGGCTTCTAGTATTCATGTTGTGTTTGATACAACTCACATTTTCCACAGAAATGTAGTTCATTATTTATGTTGGATACTAACCTGTTGACTACTGCTACAGCTTTGACGATGATTCATGAATAAAATGGAACTTGCCAGGTCCTTGGAAGTGTTACCAAAATGTTACCTAAAAGAAAATTATTTTTGTATTTCGAAATGGGGTTGTATAAATTGTGTTATGATCAAATCAGAGGGTAAGTGAAACTAGAGAAGATTGGTTCTCTTTCTTGTCTAAATTAAACTCTTCTTGTGTCCTTCATTGGTTGGAGGCAGGCTGGGGTGATTCTAAACCCTCATTTGTAATTGTTAGTCTTCTAGGATATATTATTGGATTTTAACAATGTGTCACCCGAGAAGAACTTTCAATACAAAAAAGATGTGCATTGATAAATATCCAAAATATGTTTGTGGAGTCTCGAAATAACATGATTGAGAACCAACTATAAAATAATAAAAAGAAAGTAATGAACGTTGCCGGTAATTAGCATCTGTAAATTGTAACTAATTAAATTGCTGATTTTATTTATGTTTTGTAACTAATCAAAATAAATGATGTGTAAACATCAAACTCTTCTGATTGTTTTATTAAATATCATAATCAGTCTGACAAACTAAACGTTTTATTTTATCATTCCTGAGCTGAATCAGATAAATACATACATACAAGTATCTTATTGAAAATAAAATAAAAAACATACAGAATCATATGGTCTCTAGACGTGCGGATTATATAACGTTTTGCTTCTATCGTCCCGTAACGTTTTGTCTTCTTGAACGCACCTCAGTTTTCTACCAGTCGCAACTTTATTGTTCCTTCAATAACAGACAGCGAAGAAGAAACCGTTTACCGCTGTTGTCTTTGAAATGGCGTTGAAGCGTTATTATAGTAGTCCGTATTTCTGATGGTTGTGCTTGTTTAGGGGATTTGCTATATAATTTCCCCGGTAATTTTATATCAGAAATTTGAAATACACCATATTGTTCCTGAAGTTTGCTTCATAAAAATGTGCAGACGCTTGTTGTAGTTATTTTTTGCAGTGCTGAGCTAGGCCGCTTCTATCCTCGAGCTTGCTTACGGATTTCATCAGCTTTAAAGCTCTCGGCCTTGCCGCAACCTGGTTGCTTTGGTAAGTTGCTAACAACCGATTTATTTGTCTTTATTTTATGGGTTTTCAAAATGTTGGTTACCTTTTTACATCGAGAAAAGCCTTTTATTCATTATGCATGTTTTATTTGTTTCTTAATGTGAAAACAAGGATCTGTACAGCCCTTATTTTGACAACATAGCCGTTAGCTAATGTGTTAGCTCAGCGTTAGCCAGCTTTACCGCTAAACCGCTTTAACTCACAGCTCCATTATCCATTATAGTGTGTTTACAAATGGCAAGCTTCGTTAGCCTATAAGCTATTGAAACTTGTACTATGTAAACCATCTTTAATCAACATGTAGCATTTTTTTCGTTCCCTCAGTCTGCAGTTACTTCTAAATGATATTACTTTAAAATGGAAATATTTTCCAAATTGTTTTTGTAATTAGGATTTTTTAGTATAGACAGTATCAAGCTAGAATTAGCATCGATAACTTTTAGAGACAGATGCTACCTATGGGACATCTTTGCTCAATTTGTTTGCGTAGAATCGATTATTTTTGCTTTATACAACATATTATTGCGTTTTAGACCCTGTTCTACCACTGGTGCTCCAAGATATTTATTTCTAATTTTCATTGTTTACTTTTTAACAGGGCTCCTGGTGGGCGACCAGTGTCATGCGTGTCAGGAACGATCATCTGGCAGGGATATGTCAGAAGCTCTACTCATTTCAGCATTTTTACCCTTAATATAGAGCTACATTAAAACTCTTAATGTAGTTTGGACATTTGAACCTCTGCCTGTTGGATTGTACACTGACTGAAGTGGGCTCTTACCAGAGACTGCACTGAGATTGTTTTCATAGTGACATTCAGTATGGCATCAGTACCAGTATACTGTTTGTGTCGACTACCATATGATGTGACCCGGTTCATGATCGAATGTGACATTTGTCAAGACTGGTTCCATGGGAGGTGAGTCATGTTTATATTTTTATTCTTTTGTGATTTTGTCTTTGTCTTTGAGGTGGGCCATTAATAGTCACTGTTTGCTTTGTACCATTCCATACGTCGAATTATATCATCAAATCTTCTATTCTGTAAAGTTGTCAGTGATGCATTCTGAATTGTATCCTAGCTCCATTGGTCAATTTGATGACTGTGTTTTTAGTGGAATTGTTATGACGTGGTCTGAGATGTGTTCCCTGATAATTGTATTTTTAATAAGATCTGCTCAGTTTGCTACTATCCCTATCTTGATGCTGGATCTACACATTGATTTCCTTGCAGCTGTGTTGGAGTGGAGGAGGATAAAGCAGCAGAGATTGACCTGTATCACTGCCCTAACTGTCAAATCACCCATGGGCCATCGATCAGTAAGTTATTAAAATGTGTGTCATTTTGATATTTCACTAATCATTGCTTTTGAAAGCCTCTCCAATTTTCGGTCTAGACCCAGCACTTCTGTTGACAATGTGTTTCCTTCCGTTTCCACTGGCAGTGCGTAAGCGTCGTGGGGGAAATAAGCAGGCAGATGGGGGTGCTGTGGCAGGGAGAGATCCTACTCGGCCTGCGAAAACAGGCACCCCACAGTTTGTGAGGGAACTTCGGAGCCGCACTTTTCCAAGGTAAGCCCTGCACCCGCTCCCGTGTGGCGCCATGGCTGCTTGTTATTCTGACCTTCACCAAAAAAAAACATGAGCTATTAAACATGAGCTGTTAATACACATTACCTACTGTGTATTTAAAAAGGGAATACACACATATTCAGCATACCCCAATCCCAATTTAATCAGTGCATGGTTTCCTTTATCCAGTGCGGATGAGGTGTTGCTGAAGCCCACTGGGGCCCAGCTGACGGTGGAGTTCCTTGAAGAGCGTTCCTTTAGTGTTCCTGTCATGGTGCTCCGGCGAGATGGCTTGGGCATGAACTTGCCGCCATCCTCCTTCGGCGTCAATGACGTAGAGCACTACATCGGTAAACCTCCTTCCTATTTAATTCCCTTTCTCCCTCTGGGTCATGCAGCCTTATTTAAAAACTTGTTCAACAAAGTGCATTTGTACTATTGACATTTTCCCCAATTGTTCAAAAGTAATTTTTTCCTTACTGAACAGAATTTGTGTTGAATGTGTAATTTGTTGAAAGAACACTACGCTACTTTTAGACGTATCTAATACATGGCGTTTTCTGTCCTCATTCTAGGTCCTGACAAAGAGATAGATGTGATTGACGTGTCTCGCCAGTCTGACATGAAAATGCGCTTGGAAGAGTTTGTGGAATATTACAACAGCCCCAACCGAGACAGAGTGCTCAATGTGATCAGCCTGGAGTTCTCAGAGACCAGGTGCACATTCTCATAGTAATACGCTCAGCCCCTGTTCAATACCACTTCAGTATCTAGCCTTATTCTACATGGACCCTACTGTATTTTATCAAAATAGAAAGTCATATTTATTTACTAAATAAGGCACACGTCTCCCATATTGGTTCGCGTAACACTTTGTTAAGAAAAAGTCCATGTCTCTTATAGGCTCTCCAATTTGGTGGAAACTCCAAAGATCGTTAGGAAACTGTCCTGGGTTGAAAACCTGTGGCCAGAGGAGTCTGTGTTTGAACGTCCGAACGTACAGAAGTACTGCCTGATGGGGGTGAAGGACAGCTACACAGACTTTCACATTGACTTTGGAGGAACTTCGGTCTGGTATCACGTTCTGAGGGTAAGCTACATGAGTTGACTTGTAGTGAGGTTTATGACTGAAACCATTGTTCATAAGTGGCCTTTAATCTAACTACATCCATCCAAACCTCTTTTTGTCTCTCTATGTAGGGTGAGAAGATATTTTACTTGATATCTCCAACTGCAGCCAATCTGGCCTTGTTTGAACGTTGGAGTTCCTCTTCGAATCAGAATGAGATGTTCTTTGGCGATCAAGTGGATATGTGCTACAAATGTTCGGTCAAACAAGGCAACACCCTCTTCATTCCAACAGGTAGGCTCACAGTTTTCCTTCATCGGGTACTAGTATGGTGGCCAAATCACAATTTTAAGTACCAAATGGGAAACACGACAGCATATAAGAAATGGGGAAATGGGACCAGGTCATTATCGTAATGCTCAGCAATTATAAATGAATACATTTTAATCAATTAAAATTAAAATCCACAAAACTCTTAAAGTTGTTCCATGTCTATTTATTTCACACCTCTCTGATGAGTGATGGGACTCTACTTATTTAAAGCCTATAGTTATCATGTTATACAAACGGCATTGCGATTCAAGTTTTTCAGACTCGCGGAAGCTGTCTTTTTTCCCCCTATATGTGTCTGCATCACTGGAGCTGTCAATCAGTTAGATATACATATTTTCTGCATGTGTTTTTTAGGGTGGATTCATGCGGTTCTCACTCCAGTGGACTGTTTAGCTTTTGGAGGGAACTTTCTTCATAGTCTCAACATTGACATGCAGCTACGGTGAGTTCCCTCACACCGATCTCATTCAAGTGCTCATGCATTCAGACACATACCTTAAAACATGTTTAACAAACCGTTTCTCCTCAGGGCATATGAGATAGAAAAGAGGTTGAGCACAGCAGATCTGTTTAGGTTCCCCAACTTTGAGACCGTGTGCTGGTATGTTGGCAAGCACCTCCTCGATACATTCAGAGGTAAGGTTTCTTACATCTAGCCAGACGTGTTCAATTCATGCTTTCAAGACCTGTATTTCCTCAGCTTTTTTCATGAGAAGAAAAGTTTCAGAAAAGTTTCTGGTGATGTTACCAAACCAGTGGGGCTCTATTTGGCAGGTTTGAGGGAGAACCGCAGGCATCCTGCCACTTACCTGGTCCACGGAGCAAAGGCACTGAACAATGCTTTCCGCACCTGGACCCGCAAAGAGGTCAGGCGTAAACCCATCAACCACCTCACTCGGCTCACTCCCTACACATCTTTGAGTGAAGATCATATTATCGTACTGTCCAGTGATCAGAAGTTATTTAGATTTGTAATTTCGTTTTACCGATCTTCTTTCTCAGGCAATAGCTGACCACGAAGTGGAAATTCCAGAGACCATCAAGACTCAGCAGTTAATAAAGGACCTAGCTAAAGAGATCCGCCTTGTCGAGGTACAAAGAAGCACCCTGGTAGATGTGGTGTGTGGCGTTCATATCATCGTTCCATTTTACACACTCTATATATTGTCGGTTTTCATTTGAATTATAACGGCAACATTTATTTTCAAAGGACATCTTTCAGCAAAACATTGGCCGGGCCGCTCCCCCGTTCCCTGGGTCGCCGCTCTCTAAAGGTCCCGCTACCCCTTCCCAAAATCCCATCCGCTCTCCAGGAAAAAAGAGAGGGCCCAAAGCAAAGGATGGGGTAGGGGTTATGGGCTTGCCGGTAACCAAGAAGAAGAGTCAGAAAAGTCTGATCAAGGCAGAGGCTGGGGAACTGGATCTCCTGGAAATTCACACCAAACACACTCTTAAAAAGTTTAATCCCGGCAAATCCAAGAAAAACAAGGTATGGGATTATCTCCACCTTCTTTCAAGCTAGGGTAGGCAATTTGGAGAAGCCAGCCAGAGTAATCTTGGTCTTTAAGTTATCCAACCTACGGCTGAGTGCCCGCAGGAAGCCGGGTTGGACGGTAGTTGGACAGATAAAAGTCAAAGATACCGTATTTTTCTTTATGCTTTTAAAATAGCATTTGATTTTAATTAATTGCTTTCGGGATGTAAAGAAAAATTGGAAAAAATAGGAAGAAAAAAAATTGCTTCTAAAATAAATTGCCTACTGTAGCTTTAATTTCTTTCTGAACAGCATCAGTTATTGATTGTGTTTGCCAATTGATTTGCTTACAACTGTATTTGTACTGTTTTTCTTTGGTCTCCAGCTGGAGTTGCCATTAGAGGAGTTTGAAGGGAAGCTTAATAAGAGCAAGCTGAAACTTGTACTGACCAATGGCAAAATTCAAGGGTAAGCGAAATGCACAACAGACACGTTGCTTCTTTTGTTGACCCTGTGCTCCTTCGAAGGCGGGCTGAAAATGCTGACCTTAGTCTCTTTTTTTTTTCCTTCTTCTTTTCAAGCTCCAAGAAGAAGGGCGGCAGTAACGGAGCTGGAGGTGCAGGGAACTTCCAACATGTGGCCATGGAGGGATCCAGCCTCTCTGACCTGGAGACGGAGGACGAGCTGCAGATCGACGAGACCCCGCCGCCACGCCGCAAGCCCACAGGGCCCAGCAAGAAGAAGAAACTTAGTGGTGAGAATTAACCTCCAAAAGAGGGGCCGGGTGACGGCTGTATAATTATGGACAACCGTGCAGCTTCGCTCCTCCATAATCTTTCTATTCCCTGCAGACCACGAAGTTGTCCGCACTATTGCTACGTTATAACACTCCAGAAACTCAAAATGAAAATGCTCCTTTTTATAAGGTCTTCCGAGGAAGCTTCCCCGAGCCAAGCCGTGCTCTGACCCCAACAGGATCAGGGAGCCTGGGGAGGTGGATTTTGACATTGAGGTAAGGATGCTCTGCATGTTCAACGGGACACGATGAATGCAATGTCATCTGCATGGTTATTTAAAGTTGTCTTCTTTATCATGGTTACCGCCATGCTAGAACCCCGTTTGTTTGTTTGTTTGTTCATTAAAGGAGGACTACACAACAGATGAGGAAGCATTGGCTGCCCATGGAGTGAAGGGTGGAGCCGGAGGTATTCTGGACTTACTGAAGGCCAGTAAGCAAGTAGCGGGCCTGGACTCTGCACTCAGGTGAGATCTCTATGTTAGTGTTCAAATGTTTTACAGATTTAAGGCTTAAGTATATATTTTGAATCCAACAAATTGGGTGTGCTAAGCACTGCAGTCCTAATTAAAAACTACAATTGTAACGATTTTAGAAAGCATTGGTGTACTTTTTGATTGCTATCGGTAGGCTGATCCCCTCTTCTCTTTCTCAGTGAGGAAGCTCCAGCCTCTCCAAGCACACGGGAAGCCATCCAAGGCATGCTCTCCATGGCCAACCCTCCGTCCTCCTCCTCTTCATCCTCCTCCTCCTCATCCTCGCCCATGTCCATCTCAGGAGGCCTGACAGAGGGTCTTGCCGTGGTGAAGGAGAAGGGGCGAAGGGCTGTGTGGGTGTCCGGCGGAAACAAAAAGAATTCAGGTAGTCCCGAGAAGAAACCCGCCATCCAGCAGCGTCCTGGGAAGCGGGCGATCAAGCGTCCGGCGCGGCACCTTAGTGACGAGGAAAGTCCGGACGAGCAGGAGACTCTCGGCACATGCTTTAAGGACTCTGACTACGGTGAGAGACATCATATGCGCCTGCCAATGCCTTTTAAACACAGACACCACACATGGACACGAAGCTGAACACGGAGGTCATCGACTGTATTTTCCTAAGATTCTTTCATTCTTTGAAGTAACTTGTGTGCCTGTCTTTTTCTCTTAGTTTACCCTTCGCTAGAGTCTGACGAGGAGGATCATGCCAACAAGGCCAAGATGAAACGGAAGAAAAACTGGGACGATACACCCTGGAGTCCAAAAGGTCTTCTGCATAGTTAATTCTGTAAAATGATAATGCATCTTAAAACCATAGTGGGGTTTTCTTTTAAACCCTTACTTTCCATTTGCAGCCCGGGTGTTGCCCACCCTCCCGAAACAGGAGAGACCGGCCAGGGAGGGTGCGAGAGTAGCATCGGTGGAAACCGGTCTTGCAGCAGCGGCCGCTAAACTGGCACACCAGGTGGGTTCACGGAAATGAGAAGTTTTAATCAGACGAATCAGGGTGGAGTTTTGGGTGGTGAGGTTGATATGTAATTGTTTCGCTTGTAGGAGCAACAGAAACCCGCAAAGAGAAAGTACACCAAAAAGCAGCGGCCCCCACCTCCGGCACCGGCCCCACCCCCTGTCCAACCGGAACCGGCCCCGCCCTCCCCGCCACAGGCTTCCTCCTCTGGACCCGAGTTCAGCCCCGACCGGAGGATGGACTACTACTCTGCCAGCTTGATGGATCACGAGTACACGGCAGGGCCCGGACCCTTCAGCCCGGGGGGCCCTCGGGGCACCGGGGCCATGGCTCCTGGGGTGTTCCTCACCTCCAGGAGGCCTTCGCTCTCCCCGCAGAACAGCAGCACTTACTCGCCCTCTGGCGCGTCCCCGGCAGGGCCGGCCAGTCAAAGCACTGCTGTAGCAGGACAAGGTAAGGGGAGCGCGTGAGAAACACACAACATGCTGGCATATCGTACTGAGGGCGTGTTTTCTCATTCCTCTTTTCCCTCTCTTAATTTAGCAGGGAAACGTCCAAGGAAAGGACTTGCAACTGCAAAACAGAGACTTGGAAAAATTCTGAAAATTCACCGCAATGGCAAACTTCTCTTGTAGGCGGTGCTGGTAATGTGGCCACACATTTGGTGGGGAAAATGAAGAAGAAATTACTTACAAGGACATACTGCCCGGACAGAATTCATTATATTTTTATTATGGTTTTTTATGATCATCGGTTTTCTCATCTTCCTCCATGCTTTTACTCTTCTATCCACAAATATAATGTTACAAAGACCCACTGAACACACTTTTCCCCAGGCAACTTGATGGGTAAACCGCATCCTCCTAATGTTGGCAATAAAGACATTTTAGAAACTTGAAATTAATATAATATTGGAGTTAAATCTTCAATGTATAATTTTTGAGTTGGGCTATAATAGTTTCTGTATTCAGGCAGCAGATATTCATGTTCTCTCATCTTTACTTAAATACTTGGACTTTTACTCTTTCTCGGTTCGTTCAAAATGTCCTAGCTTTCAGAAATGTTTTCTTCAGAAGTTCATAATGAATTGCAAGTTTGCCATAATAATGGAAAGTGTCGTGTAATTAGTTATACCATGTACGGTTCAGTAAGAATTATGTGATGAAGAGACATAATGCTTTGTTGTAGAAATGTTTCGAGCATTCTATTTTAGGCGTGTTTCCTCAGTTTTCCCTGTTCATGAATGACACCCTATTTTACACATTTTTATATCATGGATCTGTTTTATTCCTTTAGAATTCCCTTGGAAAATGGCAATTTGCCCCTCTGCATAGTCACAATGCATTATTTAATTGATCCCACGTTATTATGCTCAAGTTTGTATCCGATCATGCTGCAAGTTCAGATTGATACAAACTGTCATTTAAATATAGAATATTTTCTACATAGGCATGTTCTCAACTTTTTTGTATGCTTTTCCACTCTTAAAATGATCGTAACCTCAGTACATTGGTTTATTATGCTTTTTAATGTTTCTTTAAGTCGATGTAAATATTTGTAATTTACCTAGATACTGAGTAAGCAGTACGATGTTAGAACACAGAGTTCTCATTAGCATCCCATCAGTTTAGCATGATGGTTTTAGCCGTGTTGGAGTTGGGCTATCAACGAAATGTTGGTTGAGATGTAGATCTTACCATTCACAGTAGAAGTGAGGGCTATTGTCTGATGTGTAAATACGTATTGTAATTTAATTTCTTTTATAGTTAAAATGACTGTTGAAATCTTTTTAAAAATGACTTGTAAATGATGCATTGCTGTATTTGGAAATATATGAACCTGTTTTTTTTTAACTTGTTTGCAGTAAATATGTCCTGCTTAGTTGGTCATGTTGTATTGTCAATGTTATAAGGGAGTTATTTTGTGCTGAAAAAATACCCTAGTTTGACTATCTGTTTGGTTATGTATTGTTGTTTATATTCACTCATGCTTCAACAAACTGTATGTTACACACAATGGTTTTTAAATATGACCCAAAACAGATAAACTATACTTTGGGAAAACTTACTGTTTAAAAATGATTTCTTTACATGAACCATTCCAAAATTGGTTGGTTTTTGAGGGACCGCTGCCTATTCATCAGATTTATTTATTTATTTGTATGATTCAAACGTTTTGAAATGTCTCTACCCAACTTATTTTAACTCATTACATCTTGCAGTTAGAAATGAAAATGATTCACTTATTTAAATTGGTTATTTTGTTGTAGATAAAGACGAGCTCATCAAATGATGAGATGCATTGTAGCATCTTTAATCATTCCTAATATTTTGCACAAAACATATACGGTAGTGAATTTATTACAGACCATTTGTGGTGAAATCAGCTATTTTATTAAAATAAAGATCTTTGCAGTAGTTTGGAATATTTACGAATATAAGTTTGGCATAAATAACAGATTACTTATGACCTAAATTACAAGCAATCAAGCTTTTTCTGCACATCAGTGCATATTTAAAAACCAAAAAGCTGATTCAGTACACCAATTTACAAATCTAATTCAAATCAAGATCAAAATTTCTATTTTCGGCCGGAAACAAGACTGTCCATCTTCGAGACAGTCCATATTCATTGATGGAACAGGGTTTTTTCTCTCAGTACAAGGGAGTGCCAGAGCCTCTGTAAAGAAGTTCTCGCGAGACCTAAACTGCCCTACTCGCTACTAGTGCAAGATGGAGAAGTGAATTTAGCACGCAAACGAGGTAAGCAAAAATAAAAACATTTTAGTGTAACATGTCTCGGTGTTTAGTGAAGTGTACACATTGACCTTTCATCAACAACTAATGATGATTTATATTCGAAGTCTGCCTCCAGTGCCATCAAGAGTTTTTGTCATGGTGAACGGAACATTATGCCATGTAAACCGCCATTTTTAATGTAGCCATGATCCCACAGATAGCATTGTGCTGTGTTCTCGCTCCTAGCTGCTTAGCTCGCACGAAACCCACCAACACACGCCGCACGGGCTCACTGCGCGAATGCGTGCCCCCGTGTGCTACTCCTAGCCACATTAGCATATAGGCGAGTTAGCCGCTGGCTTCTGTGTCGAATGATGAGACAAACGACCGGTGAGAATCACGACGAGTGTGTGATAGTTGATTTTCTTTTCCTGGCTGACCGGTGACATGCGGCAAACTGTAGCTTATGTTGGCTTATAGTCTGGGTAGCTAACGAGTTGTAGTTATTCTTTAACATCACCGTTACAATATCCTAGCTAGGGAACGTTAGCCTATGTTAACTATGGTAATATCTTAACGTCATATGGACTGATTTGTCAAGGTACGGACATTAACTTTGTATCATTGACTTTATTAAACACTCTAGCCCGTGTGGGCCAGAAATTGACATTAGTGTTACTGAACTCAGGTATTTGTCTTTACCTAAGTGGCTGATTTGCTTTACATGTTTAATAATCGAGATGAAAAATGGCTCCATAAAGGTCGACTCCATTCATAATACATGTTCTGGTTGTGGTAACGTTAGCCACGTTTAAATACCTGTATGTGTACACAAAATGTTATAATGAAGCCGCACTGGCATAGTTAAGCTATACGACTCGTTTGGCAGTGTTTTGTTCAGTGGGAAGCCGGTGTGTGCAATATCTGCAGCCCCTTTTTACAATTTAACTTCATGAAAGACCATTGTGATGACATGAACACATAGGGCCTCTGGCATTCACAAGGCGTTTTTGCTCACCCAAAAATGTAGTCGGTGATGGAAAACAATGACAGATTTTGTTTCGTTTTCCAGTGTCTAAAGAGAACAACTGAGATTAAGGTGATCTATATTGAAAGTTAAAACACGTTTTAGAAATGTAAAAATATACAGGATATTATTGCAATAGTATATTTAAAACAAACATTTGCAGTTGACCTTAATCGTGTATCAGTAACCCTTTGGCTGATTTTGTGCAAGCCAATATGATCAAAAACTCAATATTTTTAATGGAAGTATATGTAGATTTGATTTGTTGATATTTGATCGTTACGTATTCCTAATGCATACACATAGGAAAACTGGGAGAACCAATCATCGATAATGTTAATATGATACCCAAGGAATTTGATGCATTGCACATCATTGTCAGGGGACAAACAAATACAGACTTATTTTTTACATTACTATAATGAAGCATTGCTGAACAGGATACAACAGCATTTAACTTGGATCAACATTTTTTCATTAACACACATCTTATGCAATATAAAAACATGGATATGATCAACATATCTTATTACTGAGCTGCAGACACTCCAATTTTAGATTTTTTTTCTGATTTAACTTAAATTGTTAAAGCATCTTGACACTTTACATCATTCTTGAACCCCATCTCTGATTGCTCTCACCAGGTATAACCAGTTCAGTTCGGCAGTTCAGTTCTGCTTTATGTTTAGAATGCTGAGAACAATGGCAGAGTGGGAAAAAATATTGATTTGGTTTTTAATGCCTACAAAAGAGTGCTGATTCCATTTCAATCCACAAATAATAACATAACTAGATATATGCCAGCATATCTCTTCATGAGTACTTTGCATAGCGAGAGTTGATATGAAATCATGCATCATAACTTTTCCAGCAAACTAGTTGCACGTCGATCAATCGTTTTTTGATACAGCTGAGACTCCCTGATTTGCAAATATCGATATGATGCACACTGTAACCCAACTGTAGTCTTTTTGTTTTGGCTAGAGCATAACACATCCCATGGTTCATTATAGGTATATTACGACTCATCGTTTTGAAGGATTTTAAACAGAAGATCTCATGGACAACCTGCCACTGTGATTTTTAATCACGCTAGTAAATAATTATGTGGAATCAAATATGTCGTTTTGGCATACATCTATAAACCAATTGTACCAAATAGTCTGACCTTGTGTCTCAAAGTTAAAACTTGGTTCTGAGTGTACACAGGAAATGTGAACGTATAGAGCCTATTGAGATTCAAGCCAATAAGGACGGTGAAACTCAATTGCTTATGAACATTGTGACTTAAACTTGTTTGAATGTTTCCGGTTTAGTTAAAAAAATGTCAGTTCTGTGTTGTGGCTTTTTGCTGAGATTGGTCTTCTTTAATTTTAGATTGCCTTGTTAAAAGACCCTAACTAGCTGAGGAGGATGATGATGGAGATATTGTATCAAAGCAGTTTCTGGTATGTATCGGAAATGTTTTTTATCCACGTCTCAAATGCAGTGATACCATGCTTTTTAATTGCAATTGTAAGAGGACTCATTCGAATTGCAACGAGCAGCTAGGGATTCAGTTATTTGTAGAACATGGGGCCTAATTTGTGATAAAGCTTTAACCAACTTAAATAAGGTATTCTGAACTGTTTCTATATCTATCAATGTATAACAAAGGTTCCTTTGCTTTCATGGTTGTGATCCTATTGGGTCATTTCACTTCTTGCACAGTTAAGCAATTATTTTATATTGGTCTTGGCAACAGTTGGTTTATCATCACATGCTCCTTAATCACAGCCCTAATTTAATATCGTTACCCACTACCAAAATAGTGTATATATTGTTGGCAAAATAATCTGATTTGTATTAATTATTGCCATTAAGAGACGGGAAAATGCAAAATGGATGCCAGTTCATGTAATCTAAGTTGTAATTTTTTGCATAAACCAGAGTCTGAACTAACTAGATCTTCATCACAATTGGAGTAATGGCTTTGGATGCCCACATTAATCCAGGAAAAGAAGGAAGGATGCTGACAATTTTCGATTTATTTTAGCTTTCCTAAATGTACATTTTACTACCAGATTATACGTTATGTATCTGTTCAGATTTCAGAATTTTTCTAAATTAAGGCTGATTATGGGCAATGTTTAGATTAGATTAATATTCCTTGTGGGCAATTTACTATATGGTTTTAAGACCAATACATGGTTATTAATACACATGTTAGAGAGACGATCTCTTATAGTCCAAGCTTTTTAAATTCTGAAATGCACCGATAAATCCAACAGTAACTACCCGGTTTCCAGCTGAAACATTATTCACTTTGCACACTACCCCAGTCATAATGACTTGTCAAGTCTAGTGTCTAGAGCCTATATGCTACGGATACATGCGCGCGTTGTCGTCGAAAAATGACCAGGATCAAAGTGCTATGACGGACGTTTAAAGCTATATGCCGGGCCAGTTGATGCACACTATTAACTGGAATACTACGAAATACGCCAACTCGCAGTGTCACGATAGACTCGTATGGGAATGATTCAGCGAGTAATTCTACGTTTCTGCTTTGCGTTCAAGTAGCTAGCAAGCTAGCTAGCCAACGCGTGCTACGACTTGCTAGCTGAAAGGCCGGGGTAAGAATCAGAGTTGCCAGATTTGCCGTTATAGAATCAAGAGTTTTTTATTGATATTGCAATCAGCCGCTGTAGTGTTTACGGTGTAAGGAAATGTGTCAGCAAGAAAGCCGAGCCTGATAGTGCGGGTTTCTTGTGCGGCCTTTAGTGCAACCGCGAGGTAAATTAGTCAACAGTGATGTCAGGACTGGGATCGGGAACAGTCAAATAAGGGGTGCTCTAGCTATTTAGCTAAAGCCGAACGTATTTCGGTTTCCATGCATTGTGTTAGCGCTAGTGACATATAGGCATGTATCGACATACGCTAGGTATTGTCTGAGCATTTCACCAACTCAAGGTCTGTTTCCTTAGTATATTTATGCCATAGTTTGACACTAGCAGCGTAGCATGCCAAATGCCAGTCGCAGGCAGCGACTACAACGCCAGCCATCTAATTATCAATTGAAGTAATTTGCTTTATGTCTGGTATGTGCCTAGTTGTTAAAAAGTGGACCAATTGATGTTGTGGCAAGTAGTTAAATTTGTGTTTCCACTGACTTTAAAATAGCGGGTATTGCTGGCAGCCTCTGTGCTAAACGTAGCTTGCAAGCTATAACTAATGCTAAACCTCTCTTTCATGTTACTGGCATTGCGGACTGTTAACCAATTGCACTTGTTGGCTTAACTATTGGTTGTTTCGAGGGGACACGATGGATTGCAAAAACGTTGCTTTGTGTGTATATATCTATATCTATATAATGATGTGAATTAATCACGTAGAATCATTTGTTAGCCATCAAGCCACCGGCGGCACGTCTTTATGCGAAGCCAATCAAAATACTCTCAATGCTTGACTAACGCAAACGTTTTCAATTGCAAATGTCCAACTGTGATTACTTGTCCATTGTATTTTGTCGTGTGTGTTTTGTTGAAATGTCCAGGTCTTTTTAAACCAGTCGTTATTGACTATTTTCTCTATCTTCTAACTTCATCTTATCTATCTTTTTTTTCACTACTAATTGCATGCTATGTTTAGCTGTAATCAAAATATTTGTACTGTCCATCTTGTGCCTTTCTGTTTCATTTTGGCAGAATCTTTAGAGGCTCCTTACATTTTCAGTTTAATTTGATGTGGTTTCAATCTTTCACTTTGCAGGTAAAGTGCAAAAAACATGCTGTTAAGTGGGTACTGCCAAACTACTTATTGTAAGTATAATACTTGCGGTTCTACATAATGTTTATCTTACAATGTTTCAATTAAGGTAGCTTCTGGTTTGCCCTCTATGGCCTCATACATACAACATCCAAATATGACATCCTAATGTTTTTTATGTGGTGTGTTGACAGGAGCCACAAATAGAAAGTAGCGACAATGAAGGTCGACAGAAGCAAGTTAAAGAAAACCCCTACAGAAGCTGTGAGTGTGTATACTGGTGACATTGTAATTAATTAGACTTACTGGCTGTTTACTGGGCTTTGTATTGAAATAACCTCTTGCCTTCTCCATACTTTGCAGCCTGCAGACTGCAGGACCCTTATAGAGAAGCTCAAGGCATGCAGTGATGAGCAATTGCTTGTGGAGCTTCAGCACATTAAGACCTGGAATATTGGAAAGGTAAACAATATGTTGGGAGCAGAGCTTATGTTTTTATTGAAGCAAAGTGCTTATTATATGCAATACCATTCTGTCAATGTTCATGTGGACCTAGCAATCTCAGAGGAACTTTTGCCATTTGGTACGGTATTGAAACTAACACTGGCATTTTCTCCAGTGTGAGCTGTACCACTGGGTGGACCTACTGGACCGTTTCGATGGAATTCTGTGCGATGCAGGCCAGACTGTGGAGAGCATGTCATGGCTGCTGGTGTGCGACCGGCCAGACAACGGGCACCTCAAGGCCCTGCTGCTGGCTGTGCTCAATTTCACCGCCTTGCTCATTGAGTACAGCTTCTCCAGACACCTCTACAGCTCCATAGAGGTAAGCTTTCACCCTGCACAGCTGCTTTTCACCATAGGGGATAAAACCATATGAATAATTATAATGAATTTTCCTCCTTCCTTTTTGCTTCACAGCACTTAACCACCTTATTGGCGTCATGTGACATGCAAGTAGTCTTGTCTGTACTCAACCTGCTGTACGTGTTCAGCAAACGCTCCAACTACATCACAAGATTGGGGTCTGACAAGAGAACTCCTCTTTTGGCCCGCCTGCAACATCTGGCAGAGGTTTAACAATACAATGTCAATATCCATCTAGTTTATGTAGGTGTAATGACAGATGTATTTTGGAACATAGAATCTGATTGTGTCAATCTCCTTGTTCTTCTGTAGAGTTGGGGTGGAAAGGAGAATGGGTTTGGTTTGGCCGAATGCTGCAGGGATCTGCCCATGTCGGTAAGTGCCAATTTACATAATCTCTTTGTGGAGTCATTCCAATTATTCCAGTGACTTGTTTTCTTTGTAATTAATAGTGCAACATTGAGATTAATGATTCTTTTTGGGGCACCAGAAATACCCACCCAGTGCCACAACACTGCACTTTGAGTTCTATGCTGAACCAGGCCCTGAGGTCAAAGTAGAGAGAAAAGTAAGCATTACAGATTCACAAAATAAAACCTACACTATCTTTATTTGTAGTATATATTAAAATGTACCCTTTTTTCGTCAGCAGACAAGCAGTAACACACTACACTATATTCACATTGAGCAGCTTGACAAGGTAAAGTCAGGCATTACTCTTCTTTGCATTATAGTTCATAATATGCTGCAAGGAAGTCCATGATTCATGGAAGTCTTTATTTTGTTTGTTTTACCTGTCAGTTGTTTGATTTTCCTCCTGTGTATTTTAGATTTCAGAGAGTCCGTCTGAGATCATGGAGTCAC
Organism: Gadus macrocephalus; assembly: GCF_031168955.1. Classification (NCBI taxonomy): domain Eukaryota; kingdom Metazoa; phylum Chordata; class Actinopteri; order Gadiformes; family Gadidae; genus Gadus; species Gadus macrocephalus. The sequence continues at coordinate 17,965,700 of NC_082382.1, forward strand.
TGACAGTAATGTACAACATCCCAAAAGACAAGCAGACCCTTCTCTTCACACACATTCGATTGGCTCACGGCTTCTCTAATCACAAGAAGAGGCTACAGGCTGTACAGGCCCGCCTGCATGCCATTTCTATACTTGGTGAGCACGTAGTCCCATCCCAACCCCATGGTTAGCAAGAGGTTCTGACTAGCAAATGCTGACATTATGCTGTGTTCCCTCCCATGCAGTGTACTCCAATGCGCTCCAGGAGTCCGCCAACAGTATACTGTACAATGGCTTGATAGAGGAACTGGTAGATGTGCTGCAGATTACAGACAAACAGCTTGTGGTAAGGACCGTGTCATCCCTGTCGTCAAAGCATGTTTGTGCATGCGAATGGAGACAATCCATGCAAATGCATAATTTATAATGTGTCACAGTAGATTGTGTCAAGACTAGTTGGATAGAAAAAAAACTGTTTTAAATGTGCTTTCATTTTTTTTTCTAGGATATAAAAGCAGCATCTTTGCGCACTTTAACTTCAATTGTCCACCTGGAGAGGACCCCTAAGCTTTCCAACATCATCGACTGCACCGGGACGGCGTCTTACCATGGCTTCCTGCCTGTGTTGGTGCGCAACTGTATACAAGCAATGATTGGTAAGAGTTGCTAGTACCGCTGCAACTGAATTTCCATATACATGTTGCATGCAGTGCACCTGTAAACGAAGCGTGCTCATATTTAAATCGAATGGTTATTCAAAGTGCAAGTAAACCCACTGTTTTGTCTCTAATACGATGAGGGGACATTTTGTGTGTGTGTGTGTGTGTGTGTGTGTGTGTGTGTGTCATCAATTTGTCTGTTTATCGGTTTATTGCTTGTTAAGTCATTCTGTATGAGCATCTTAAAGAGCAATGTAGATTATGAAAGCGGCCACACACAGGGGCATATATACTACAAGTATCCTGGAAGCTTAACCCTCGCTTGGTCACATGAACATCAAGCACTAACCAGACGTAGCTGCACTTAGCCACACCCACTGTGACATTAGCCTAACCTCTAGCCAACGATTTGGCTTCGTTGTGGTGTCACGAAAATATTTTTTTCCACCGTATTTCTCTTAATTCCAGCACAAAATGGCATAAATTATCATAATAGGGTGAATATAAGACATTGAAAAAAATGCTTGATTCCACAGACCCTCTGATGGAGCCCTACCCACATCAGTTTGCCACTGCACTCTTCTCCTTCCTCTACCACCTGGCAAGCTACGATGCCGGAGGCGAGGCACTCGTCTCCTGTGGTATGATGGAAGCACTACTCAAGGTACCATCTCCCCCATAATTCACTTTACAAACTGCATGGATCTGATCTAATGTGAATGCAACCATTATAAAGCAGAAGTTTTAAAATCGGAAGAGGAATTGTCTTCCTTCAAAGTTAGGAAAAAATCAATTCTACATTTAATCTAAATATTTTCTACCATTCTTTCCCTGAAGGTGATCAAGTTCCTTGGAGATGAGCAGGACCAGATCACCTTTGTGACCCGGGCAGTGCGAGTCGTGGACCTCATCACCAACCTGGACATGGCTGCCTTCCAGTCCCACACTGGCCTTACCATCTTCATCTCCAGACTGGAGGTGGGTGGCGGCGCTCTGCAATGCTCAGCGACATGAAGCACTTCTTAACCTACGGCGCATAGCCAAAGAGCTGCGTTCACTCTGTCCCCTGTCCGTCTGTCTCAATGCCAGCACGAGGTGGACCTGTCGAGGAAAGAGTGCCCTTTTGTCATCAAGCCAAAGATCCAGAGGCCAAGCACAGCTACTGAGTCTGAGGACATGGACACAGACATGGACAGTAAGTTAATTTTATTTTTTGTAGATGTACCGACCTTTTTAATGTGTGTTCAGCAGATGCGATCACCGTTTTATTCATTTGCTTTAATGGGCAAATGTATATAAATGTAACGTTTCTTATGATAGTGGTTGTGAACCAATTATGTTAGTGCTCAATATGTTCTATAAATGTTCTTTCTAGGTTTCCAACCACATTGTACATAAGCTTTCCCTTTTAAAGGCCGCAGGTCTCATGTCTTATGATTTTAAGTACTCAATCAAGTTGTCGATAGCCTATGGTGATTCTTAAATCGGCAATGGCTTTCAAAGATGCAGCTTTTGATTATTTTTTTAACTTGCTTTGATTAGTGTCAGAAGTCTCTATGGAGAGCAGCCCCGGCCCATCCACATCTTCTAGCTCTAGACCAGAAGTGGACCACCGAGTGCAGAGTGGCACAGCCAATGCACCGCGTGCAGGTAGGATCGAATGCAATCATACTGTCTCAGCATTCAAATGTTTATCTGGGGTGCCTAATGACATCCTTGTCGTCTCCCATAGGTATGCAGTGTATCCCACAGAGAGCAGCTCTGTTGAAGTCTATGTTAAACTTCTTAAAGAAAGCCATTCAAGACCCTGCATTTTCTGATGGTATCCGCCATGGTAAGATGTGCTTTTATAACAATGCTGGTTGATGGCATATATCTAGCTTATTGTGTGGTTGTATGGGACTGATGGCTCCAAGTGTATATATGCTAACCTATGTGCTTGTGATTGCCTTTTTCCTCTAGTAATGGATGGATCATTGCCTACCTCACTCAAGCACATCATCAGTAACGCAGAGTATTATGGCCCATCACTCTTTTTACTGGGTTAGTACTAAGTCATTCACAAGAAGAGATGAAATGGCTTTTGTTTGTGTGTTGTGGCATGGTATGTGTAGTTGTCGAATATGATGATAAACAAACCAACATCAACAGTTGTAAGCTTGGAGGATTGCTTTCGCAGGTTGGTCCTATGGATTTCTCATGTCTCTTCTCCTCCCCCTGTGTTGTCCTGTCCGGTCTGCAGCGACGGAGGTGGTGACGGTGTTTGTGTTCCAGGAGCCCTCCCTGCTCTCCTCCCTGCAGGATAACGGCCTCACAGACGTCATGCTGCATGCGCTGCTCATCAAGGACGTGAGTCCCCCAGCCCTCTGCTGTTCCTTCCTGTCTCTCTCTCCTTCGGGCTTCTCTGACGGCTCTCTCTCTCTCTCTTTCATGCCCCCTACTAAACAAATTTTTTCATGCCTTTTTATTTTCCTTGGAGCTTGATCCAGCACAGCCAGATGTCTTGCCTTTCGCAGGCGTCTCGCTGTCCAGATTCACTCAGCTCCCGTCACTCCCCTCATTCTGGCTCCTCATGCCCCCTTAGCCCAGTATCAACATTTGCGCTGTTTCGCCTGTACATTTTCCTCCTATTGATGCTCCGTGCACCTCTCGGCCCCTGACCCCCCCCCCCCCTCCTGCTTCTCCTTCCCCCCCCTCGCAGTTAACCCCCCCCTCGCCACTCTCTCTCTCACCCTGTCTTCCTCCTTTTTTTTCTCTCTCTCCTGCCTATTCTCTCTCTCATAGTGTCTCTCTCTGCAGGTTCCCGCCACTCGGGAGGTGCTGGGCTCCCTCCCCAATGTGTTCAGTGCCCTGTGCTTGAACGCGAGAGGCCTGCACTCCTTCGTTCAGTGCCAGCCGTTTGAGCGCCTCTTTAAGGTGCTGCTCTCCCCGGACTACCTACCCGCCATGAGGCGGCGACGGAGCTCCGACCCACTGGGTGAGTCATTGGCTGTTTGACTCCTGTTAGAATCCTCTTTAATCGTTAACACTGGATATATAACTGTGACCGTGTACGCATGTCTGCTGCTACAGGGGACACTGCCTCAAACCTCGGCAGTGCTGTGGATGAGCTCATGAGGCACCAGCCCACTCTCAAGACGGACGCCACTACTGCCATCATTAAGGTTTGGTTTCCATTCATTTCAAGTTTTTCTCTCTCCTTCCTAATGAGAATAATACAGCACAGCGCATAGACACGAGTCTGACCGATGGTGAATTTGTTATATGACAGTTGTTGGAGGAGATCTGTAACCTTGGCCGGGCGCCAGAGTACATCTGCCAGAAGCCGTCCATCCAGAAGGCGGACGGCACAGTGGCCGTGCCCCCTGCCCGGTCCAGCCATGCTGCAGAGGAGGCCTCCAGTGAAGACGAGGAGGAGGAGGAGGCCCTCCACACCTTCAGCCAGCAGCAGGGGGAGCCAGAGAGCAACAGGCAGTCAGTTCCACTTGAACTGTATGACGCTGAGTTCACTTCACCGAGTAGAACCAACAACTCCTTGCAAGAGTTCTTGAGTTTTTTATTCAGTTTTTAGATTACATTTCACTTCATATTTTTCGAGTTGAACCTGTCATTTTGACAATGTTATGTTTTTGTTTGTAGGGTGGTTGGCACAGAGGAGAGAATACCTATTCCTCTCATGGATTACATCCTGAATGTGGTAGGTGTATACTTTTTATTTTTTTTATTTTTTAGGGCTCTTCTAACGGTTCACACGGAAACCCTTTTTTATAAAAATTCAATGTGTGCGCTTTCCAGATGAAGTTTGTGGAATCCATACTGAGCAACAACACCACCGACGACCACTGTCAGGAGTTTGTCAACCAGAAGGGCCTCTTGCCCCTGGTCTCCATCCTGGGCCTGCCCAACCTGCCCATAGACTTCCCCACCTCTGCTGCATGCCAAGCCGTGGCCGGTGTCTGCAAGTCCATCCTGGTAAGCAAAGAATAAATAACGTTCACTCCCCCCCACCGATGCACTGCGGCAGTATCCATTTAGTGGATTGGGATTAAAGCGAGCCTCTCTTCCCTCCCCTCCCCTCCCTTGTCCCAGACACTCTCTCATGAGCCTAAAGTGCTCCAGGAGGGGCTCTGCCAGCTGGACAGCATCCTCACGGCCCTGGAGCCCCTGCACCGGCCTATCGAGGTCCCCGGCGGCTCTGTGCTACTCCGAGAGCTGGCCAACGCCGGCCACGTCGCCGACGCCACCCTGTCGGCCCGCGCCACGCCGCTCCTGCACGCGCTCACCGCAGCGCACGCCTACATCCTCATGTTTGTCCACACCTGCAGAGTGGGACAGGTAAAGCACGGATGACTTTGCTTGGGGGACTTTCCTTTTAGGATATGCAATGACGCTGCATAAACTCGCGATCAGTAAATCTTGATGGGACGACAATATGGTTTTAAATGATAATAGTCTGAGTAGCATTTAATATATGTTTTCATATAATCAATAATGTTGTTTTGGTTGGCCAAGTCATTGTTGCTGTTCTGGGATTTGAGGATGTTTTCTTGTTGTGTTGGATCAGAGTGAAATCAGAGCCATCTCTGTGAACCAGTGGGGCTCCCAGCTTGGCCTGAGTGTCCTCAACAAGCTGAGCCAGCTGTACTGCTCTCTGGTCTGGGAAAGCACCGTCCTGTTGTCCCTCTGTACCCCCAACAGGTGAGGCCCCTTACACGTCCTCCTTTCTCCCCTGCTTGTCGTCTTGCTGATCTTTAACCTTCCTCCTGTCTGTGATTCGGATGCTGATCTTTAACCTTCCCCCTGCTGTGCTGCAGTCTACCACCTGGCTGTGAGTTTGGGCAGGCAGACATGCAGAAACTTGTGCCCAAGGAGGAGAAGCCTTCTGGCAGCGCCACAGCGACCCCGGCGTCTGGCTCCAGGAGGACTGGTAAGGAGACTTTTTAAATGCAATCTTCATCGGTTCAGTTTGTTGGTTGGATTTGAGTCAACCCGACTTTTTCCATTGTCCTCCCCCCCAGCTGAGTCTGAGGCAGTGGCTGTGGACTCGTCAGCCGGCGGTCTGCTGGAGGGCATGGGTCTAGACGGGGACACGCTGGCTCCCATGGAGACGGATGAGCCCACCGCCACCGACCCCAAGGCCAAGTCCAAACTGACGCCAGCGATGGCCACCCGGATCAAGCAGATCAAACCGCTGCTCTCGGGTAAGAACCATCCCTTGCTTTTAGTTACATTAGAGATGTTGGTGTATTTCTGCCTATCCTCAGTATTTTCTCTCTGAGCATTGCTACAGCTGGATTAAGCTTAATACTCCCATGAGTACCTTTTATTACCAGCTAATCTCCGATCCCCTCCCTCCAGCCTCATCGCGTCTGGGCAGGGCTCTGGCTGAGCTGTTTGGGCTGCTCGTCAAGCTGTGTGTTGGCTCCCCTGTGCGCCAGCGTCGTTCCCATCACGCCACCAGCACGGGCACGGCCCCGACGCCAGCGGCCCGTGCCACCGCCTCCTCCCTCACCAAGCTGCTCACCAAGGGCCTGAGCTGGCAGCCGCCACCCTACACCCCCACCCCCCGATTCAGGCAAGTCTTCTTCTCTTGACTGATGCAATCCAGGTGCTGATACGTGGATGTATTATTGTTTCATACATGTTATTGAATGAGGAACTCCATTCCTTGCAGGCTGACCTTTTTCATCTGCTCCGTGGGCTTCACGTCTCCCATGCTGTTTGATGAGAGAAAGTACCCATACCACCTAATGCTGCAGAAGTTCTTCTGCTCAGGCGGTCACGATGCTCTGTTTGAGTAAGTTCTGCGTTTCACTTTTTTAAACCCTTTGCACAATGATTTATTCAAGTGAGGACAAACCTCTTTTGGTCTACTTGTGGAATCACAGCATGGCCCGAGAACAAGATAATTATCTGTCTTCATGTCTCTGTTCCTCTCCTCTGTAGGACCTTTAACTGGGCTCTGTCGATGGGCGGTAAGGTGCCCGTCTCTGAAGGGCTGGAGCATACTGATCTGCCCGACGGCACTGGGGAGTTCCTGGACGCCTGGCTGATGCTGGTGGAGAAGATGGTGAACCCCAGCACCGTGCTGGACTCTCCTCACTCTCTGCCCGCCAAGGTCCCCGGGGTCACGCCCACCACGCCCCAGTTCAGCGCCCTGCGGTTCCTCATCGTCACGCAGAAGGTTGGTAACCATGGAAATGACTGTCAGTAAAATCAGGAGGTTTAAAATTGTTATCCGTGGATAATTGAAAAGGCGCCTGGTTTCAGATGAGTGTCCCTGGCCAGATGTCTGCTATAAACACTTGTCATCTCTCCCTAGGCTGCGTTCAGCTGCATCCGCAGCCTGTGGAACCGGAAGCCCCTCAAGGTGTACGGAGGCCGCATGGCCGAGTCCATGCTGGCCATCCTCTGCCACATTCTGAGGGGAGAGCCGGTGATCCAGGAGCGCCTGGGCAAGGAGCGGGAGGGCACGGCACGGCCAGAAGAGGAGGGGGCTCCCGCGGGGCCCCCGGCACCTACCGGGGCCCCCGGAGCTGCTCCGACCGCAGGAGAGGGCACCGCTGCCCCTGGGTCGGCCCCGGCTGCACCAGCCGCCGCCGGCTCAGCGGAGGACGCCACCAACTCGACCAACTCCACCCCTCGTCGGGAGCCCCAGGTCAACCAGGCGCAGCTCACGCAGGTAGGGTGGATGAGTCCCCAATTACCACTGGGCGGGCAATTAAAGGGATGTTAGGAAGGCTTTCATGGTTTTCGTTTGAATATTACCTTTCACACCTTGAATAACTTTATTGTAAAGCTATGGAAAATTAAAAAAAAAATCTGAACCTGTACTTCATTTTTGGCTGAAGTCAGGAACAGTCTTTCCCAATGTGAAACCTTCGAGTATAATATGTTGTCAGCCCCGCTTTGAATAACAAAAGTACCTTTTGTAGAAAGCTCTCCGCAGGAGATCTAGAAATAAGAATAGGGCTCGTGTTGGTTTTGAACATGAGAGGCGGAGGATGAACGAGGCACATCTCCCATAGTGGGTTCAGCAGGTTTAGGAGCCATCAGGCAGAGGAGTGATTGACAGGCCAGGTGTAGAGGGCGGCGGAGGGAGTGGGCGGGAGGTAGAGAAAGGAATGGAGATTAATAGTTGTCAAGGTGAACCTTCAGGATTCATTTTTCTCAAGAAGGGTGGAGAATTTTAATCAGATGAATAAGATAAGTGCTGAGGCGGGTACGGTATGATTCATTTCTTTGTTGAAGACGACCACTCCAGTTATTAAAACGTCAAAGCACATTCATGCGTACAAGACATTCACCCAATTTTCATAATGGTAATTAGGGTTTTGACTTTTTTGCCGACCTCCTATGCCTCTACTCTGATCATCATCGCGTCCTCCCTCCCCTTATCTTGTTTTCATTGCCCCTGGTTCTTTGTGTTTCTCCAGCTGATGGACATGGGCTTCTCCAGAGAACATGCCATGGAGGCCCTGCTGAACACCACCACTATGGAGCAGGCCACAGAGTACCTGCTCACTCACCCGCCCCCCCTTCTCAGCGGCGCTGTTCGGGTAAGCTTTCCTCTCCGACATGGTGCGCACGTGCACTCCCACACACAGATGCATACACACAGGTATCCATTGTCTCCCTTCCTCCCCATACAAATAATATAAACACAGGCCAGACGTAGTGAGTGTTGCTCTTCTCTGGTTCCCTAGGACCTGACTATGTCTGAAGAGGACCAGATGATGAGGGCCATTGCCATGTCACTAGGACAAGAGGTTAGCATGGAGCAGCGCTCTGACTCTCCCGAGGTGCGCCATCCTCGCTACTCGCATTATGTAAAGACACTGACGCACTCGACCGCACACTCTTACCCCCCGCCGCCCTCGCCTCTGTTCAAACCACCCGCTGCTAAAGAAAACCTCATGAATAAATGACGGGTCACTTTCGGCTGCGGCTGCTGCAGCCATTATCCCTGACTCGGATCCTCCCTCCCCTTCCCAGGAGGCGGCGAGGCGGCGCGAGGAGGACGACCGGCGGGCCCGGGAGCGGGCGGAGGAGGAGGAGGCCCGCTGTCTGGAGCGCTTCATGGAGGCGGAGCCCCTGGACCCCCAGGAGCTGCACGCCTTCACGGACTCCATGCTGCCCGGCTGCTTCCACCTGCTGGACGAGCTGCCCGACACGGTCTACCGCCTCTGCGACCTGCTGATGACGGCCATCAAGAGGAGCGGCCCCGAGTACCGAGACCTCATCCTGGGCCAGGTGGTCCACCAGGTCCGTGGGCTGATGCGCCTCAAATCTCGTCGCTCGCATTTTGGTGATTCATTTGTTCCTTCTGCTCTGCACGTCGATCTCATCCTGTGTGGGTGGGTTTGTTTCCCCGTGTGCAGGTGTGGGACGCGGCCCGTGTGCTGATCAAAGCAGCGGAGCCCCTGACGACCAGTGACACCAAGACGGTGGCCGAGTGGACCAGGCAGATGGCCACGCTGCCGCAGGCCTCCAAGCTGGCCACGCGCATCCTGCTGCTCACACTTCTCTTTGAGGTGAGTTATCTTCACAACTTATCTGAGATTATTATTTATTATTATAAAGTTGAACAAATTGTTTTTCCATTATGGACGTGGTCTCTTCCAAACTAGATTTATTCCCCAGTGCTGGAGTTTAACTGACTTGAGCGTGTGCTCTGCCCTTTTCCCTGACAGGAGCTAAAGCTGTTGTGCACCAGAGTGGTGGAGCGAAGTGGAATTCTTGACTTGCTGATTAAGCTGCTTGAGGTGGTGCAACCCTGTTTGCAGGCTGCCAAGGAGCAGAAGGACATCCAGACCCCAAAGTGAGTCCTTAATCATTCTAGGGACGAGAAAAACGACTGCCTCAGGGATATCAATCACTGTGGCGTAAATGCCAAAGCACACAGTGTGTACATTATGGAAAGTAATCCATACCCTATTTCTTTACAGATGGATTACCCCAGTTCTTTTGCTTATTGATTTCTATGAGAAGATGGCCGTTTCTTCAAAGCGCAGAGCACAGATGAACAAGGTTAGCATCCACCAGCTCGGAGAAGGCGACGATTCACCACTGCCTCTTTCGTGCATTCTATGTGCCTCTAAATAATATATGAACTATCTTCTTATTCGTGGCACCTTTTATTTATTTTTTTGCACCAGTACCTGCAGCCTAACGGCAACAACTGGCGGTGGTTTGACGACCGCTCTGGCCGCTGGTGTAGCTACAGCGCGTCCAACAACAGCACCATCGACTCAGCCTGGAGGGCCGGGGAGAGCAGTGTGCGCTTCACCGCCGGACGGCGACGCTACACCGTCCAGTTCAACACCATGGTGCAGGTATGTAGCGTCACCGTGGCAACCACCACCACTGTTTCATCCTAAAGCAGAGCCAGTAGTCGTCGGCTGCTGATCCCACTCTGATGGAACGGCTTGTATTTTCTCACCACTGCCAGGTGAACGAAGAGACGGGCAACAGGAGGCCAGTGATGCTCACCGTCCAGAGAGTTCCTCGGTTGCCCAAACCCTCCAAGACCGGGGGCGTGGCGGACTCTGAGAGAGAGGAGGGAGAGAAGACCAAGCCGGAGGAAACCCAGACTGAAGGTAACTGGGGGCCTTGGTTAGGGAATGGGAAGCGGTTGGTTGTGATGATTATAGCTCTTTAACCCCTGGATGTACTCGCCTGTTTAACATAGTTGGTACCACAGCCCTCACAGCAGAACCGGGCGCAGCAGTGGAGATGGCCGCCCCCAAAGAGGACACCAGTCCGCCGAAGGACGCGACGTCGACGGGACCCTCGGCCCCGCCGCCGGACCCGGACCCCGCCCAGGGCACGGACATCGCCGTGGAGGGCCTGTCCGAGGACATGACCACGGTGCTGATCCGCGCCTGCGTCAGCATGATCAGCGTGCCGGTGGACCCCGACACCCTCCACGCAACGCTGCGCCTTTGTCTGCGCCTGACGCGCACGCACCACTACGCCATGATGTTCGCCGAGCTGAAGAGCACCCGCATGATCCTGGGGCTCACCCAGGTCTCCGGGTTCAACGGCTTCACCCCCCTCGTCACCCTGCTGTTCAGGCACATCATCGAGGACCCGGCCACACTGAGACACACCATGGAGAAGGTGGGCGTTTCATCCGACACGGGGTTCCCCTTTCTCAAAATGACACCACGGGTGAATAGGTCTGACTGTGGTTTTAAACCTTGTGCAGGTGGTGCGGTCTGCCGTCACCAGCGGAGCGGGCAGCACCACCTCAGGGGTGGTGTCTGGCAGCCTGGGCTCCAGGGAGATCAACTACATCCTGCGTGTGCTTGGCCCCGCCTCGTGCCGCAACCCTGAGTGCTTCGCAGAGACGGCCAACAGCTGCATCCGCATCGCCCTGCCCGCACCGCGAGGCGCAGGCACCGGTAATCCAGCCGACCGCATCGTATTCACATGGGTGCCTGATCTGGAGGCCTTGGGTTTAGGATTTGGTGTCTCTTTTGATTTGACACGGAATCGGCTAAAAACATCGTAAATGGCTTGTCCTGTATCCAGGCACGATTTTGGAAACCTGACACGGTTTTGACAATCCTCTGTAGTAGCCAAGTTGTGGTTTTCACATAAAAAACTAAAAATTGCCTTCAGTCAGAGCACTGGGTCTTTATCGCCGACTGGTGGTCCGCTGGTGCAATTGTGGTGGTTAGTCCTGAAATTAAATTTCCCATTTCAATAGGGGAGACTAATGTCAAAATATATCAATGGGTTCTCGATATATTCACCTTTTTGTATTATCACATTTGCGTCAGATGTTCAGTCTGGCCCTATAGTGCTATTATTGGATATGCTATGAACTAGGAAATATATCTCAGGCACGCATTAATTGTCCCTTTGACAACAATCTCACAGGTGCTATCTTTCTTTAGGTACCTATTATAACGTATAGCCCTTGTAGTTATGGAGATACTCTATTCACTTTGTGTTCATTTAGGCAAATACCTGAGATAGAGGCCTTGTGAGGGAAGAGGTTAATGATTCTGTATTCTTTCTCAGTGTCTGATGACGAGTTTGAGAACCTGCGCATCAAAGGGCCCAATGCCGTGCAGCTGGTGAAGACCACCCCCCTCAAGCTATCCCCGCTGCCCACCATCCCAGAGACCATCAGGGAAGTCATCTGCGACATGCTCAACGCTCTGGCAGCCTACCATGCACCTGAAGAGCGTAAGACCACCCGACCAACAAAGTTGTCTTTTCATCCACCTTCACTTCTGTTTGGATCCTCATGGTGTGTTTTGTTGCCATGGTTCCAGCCGAGCGTCCAGAGGAGCGTGCTGCGGCGGCGGCGGCGGCAGCGGCGGTGGTGGTGCCTGGGGGCCAGGACCTATCCCAGATCCTTCAGGATGTCGGGGACGACGTGTACCAGCAGTACAGGCTCACCAGACAGGGCAGCGACTTTGACTCACAGTCTGCCTTCCACATCAATGTAAGTCCTTATGACCGTGATCCTGTTATCTTGGTCTGTGGCTGGGTGTGTTGTGGTTGTGTGTTAAGTATTTGACTAACGGTTTCAATGACTAACATGAGCGTTGCTCCTTCCAGCCCCAGGTGTTCGCTGCAGATGGAGCTGTGGCTGACTCTTCCCAGTCTGGCACACCCCAAGGCGAGGGTAAGATATGTTTTGTTATTTATTTCGTAATGTCTGCTTTCAATCACCATGTCATGCCACATGGCTTGGATTCTGAACATCTGGTTTTTGTCCTCGTTCCTCCCCCCCCCCCCCCCCTAGCCTCCACGCCGGAGGAGTTGCGTGAGGAGAAGAAGGAGCAGGAGGGAGAGAAGGGCGCCGGCACTGAGGAGAGCAAAGCGGCTAAGGCCAAGGCTAGCAAGCCTCTGATGCCCACCTCCACCATCCTCAGACTGCTGGCCGAGTTGGTGCGCTCCTACGTGGGTATCGCCACACTCATCGCCTCCTACAGCTACACGGCCGGACAGTCGGAGCTCATCAAGGAGGTGGGTACAATGCCAAAGCCTCCTCTCCAGAGCCGCCTGGCGTCGGCCCATTGTCCTAGCGCTTCTATTGTCCTTTATTCTGACCTTCGCCCTGTTGTTGTTTTTTTCCATCTCAGGACTGCAGCGTTCTTGCCTTCGTGTTGGACCACCTGCTGCCCCACACCCAAAACTCTGAGGACAAGGACACGCCCGCACTGGCTCGACTATTCCTGGCCAGTCTGGCGGCCGCCGGCACCGGCACGGACGCGCAGGTTGCCCTGGTGAACGAGGTGAAGGCTGCCCTCAGCAGAGCCCTGGCTATGGCGGAAGGAGCAGAGAAGCACGCCAGGTAATGACGGCACCAGTCAGACTCTTATCCACACAGTCTTATCCCTGCAGAATAGTTGTATTAACCTCTGGTCCGTCCACCACAGGCTCCAGGCAGTGATGTGCATCATCAGCACCATCATGGAGTCCTGCCCCTCCACCTCCAGCTTCTACAGCACGGCCACTGCCAAGACGCAGCACAATGGCATGAACAACATCATCCGCCTCTTCCTCAAGAAGGGCCTGGTCAACGACCTAGCACGTGTGCCACACAGCCTCGACTTGTCTAGGTGGGTCTTTCACCTGCAGTGTAACAACGTTTAATTATGGTAATTTACAGTCAAATATTGTTATTGTATCAATAACTTAAATGTATTGTTTTGCTCCTCTGCGCACTTCAGTCCCAACATGGCAAACACAGTGAATGCTGCCCTCAAGCCCCTGGAGACCCTCTCTCGTATCGTGAACCAGCCCAGCAGTCTGTTTGGGGGCAAGGGAGGCTCCAGCAAAAACAAGGCTGAACACGACACCGTGGGCGCTGCCAGGGACAGCAACAGCAACACCACGGACCAAGGTGCCCACACGGCTCAACATTCTTGTGCATTCTTGCTTTATTTAGATGGCCACCGAGTGTTCCCGGCTGCAAGCTGATACGTGGTGTGTGTTTCTAGGAGAGCCAGGTGAGGCGGAGCCTGTGGAGGGAAGCAGGGTGCCGGGAGCGGACAGTGACCTGATGGACGGAGAGACGGAGGCGGACACGGTGGTGATCGCTGGTCAGCCAGAGGTCCTCAGCACTCAGGCCATGCAGGTGCATAACACTACATTATCTCACACTTTGCTTTACTGGGTATAGAGTGCCTATGTTGGCATGAGTTGCTCAGTGCTTACTTGCTGAGTGGATTTGTTTGTGTCCTTGGGTAATTACCTTCTGCCCTTGTGTGTTTTATGTATAGGTGGAGAATGAGTTGGTGGATCTGATTGATGAGCTTCTGGAACGGGACGCTGTCACAGTAAACAGCACCATTATAGGTAAGATACAACGCCTCCTGCTGAAAGCCTCTTAACAGCAGCTCAGGGGGTAGACGAATATGTAATTCATGGCACAGCTTGATTCTACTACAGCTAGTGTTCCTTTTTTATGGGCTGCCATTCAGTAGGACGCAGTGGTGAAGACGAATCACAGGAGGATGTGTTGATGGATGAAGCTCCCTCGAATATTAGCCAGACTTCCACTCTCCAGGCAAATCGGGAAGGTATGTCCGCTCCACATAATGAACCCCTCAGTTGATACTAGCATGTATCCATTTATTGACATGAGTTTCTGGTGCTATTAATAAATAATGGATTATTTGTTTGTTTTCTTTATCAGACTCCATGAACATCCTGGAACCAGAGGATGAAGAGCACACACAGGAGGAAGATTCTAGTGGCAGTAATGATGATGAAGACAGCCAGGATGAAGAGGAGGAGGAGGAAGAAGAGGAAGAGGAGGAGGACCAGGTCAGAAGGATGAATGGAAAGCTGTTGAAGGAGCCAGTTGTCGAAAAGGAATGTATGCTCATATTTTCTCTCACCTCAGGATGACGAGGAAGGAGACGAGGACGACGATGACGAAGGTTCGGAGATGGAGTTGGACGAGGACTTCCCAGACATCAATGCGGCGCCTCACATCCGCTTCGAGAGGTTCGACCGGGACGACGACCTCATCATCGAGTTCGACAACATGTTCTCCACAACCGGTACGCAAGACTTCCCCTTCCACTCTTACCACGGGGCATAAAAGCACCATCTTTATGACCTCGTTTTCAAAATGGCCGTGGCGTTGTGCTTGAGCTGTCGCCCTAATGTCTGCCAACTGTTCTCTCTATTGTGTTCCTCCGTCAGCTGACATCCCTCCCTCCCCAGGCAACATCCCCAGCTCTCACCCCCTGATGGTGCGCCACGCCGACCACGGCTCCCTCACGCTGGGGGCCGCGGGCACCAGCAGCCGCCTGGCACAGGGCATGGGCCGCAGCCAGCGCACGCTGCGCCAGCTCACCGCCAATGCCGGCCACACCATCCACGTCCACTACCCCGGCAACCGCCAGCCCAACCCGCCCCTCATCCTGCAGAGGTGAGGAGCGAAATGTCCCAACACCATATGGGCTCGCTTCAGGCGTCTAGCCATTCGATCGGGCCCTTCCCTGTACCTCTGGACGCTGCTTATTGGTTGATCCAGAGGGTTGTGACGTACTGGAAATGACAAACTTTGGATTGCATACATTTGCTCAGATGGGTGCAGCTTGTTGAGCAGTGAGTCAGTCTGGGTGATTAACCAACGGTCCATTCCTCCCTCTCCCAGACTGCTGGGCCCCAGCGCAGCAGCGGACATCCTGCAGCTCTCCAGCTCCCTGCCCCTGCAGTCCCGCGGCCGCGCCCGCCTCCTGGTGGGCAACGAGGACGTGCACATCATCGCCCGCTCGGACGACGAGCTGCTGGACGACTTCTTCCACGAGCAGAGCAGCACTGGAGGACAGGCCGGTGAGGACCCCTTATTGATGGGCCGTTGGGGTCTTTAGGGTTAGGGGCCATTGTTTGTTAACATCCTTGATTTGGAGCTTATGGGGAGAGACGCAGCAAGTTTGCCGAAGCTGAGCGAGCAGGTATTCTGCAGACCAGCTCGGCTTTTGGAGTACTTTCTTAAAGTTGTAATTTAAGTCTTCAACTTTGTTCTGCGGTTTCCTGACTACTTCCCTTGTTATAGTTTAAGTGATGTACACTCCATAACATCTGGAATTGCTCTTCCCAGGCACTCTCTCCAGTATCCCCACGGCCCTGACCAGGTGGACAGATGAGTGCAAGGTGCTGGATGCCGAGAGCATGCACGACTGTGTAGCAGGTAGGCTCATCTAGCAAACTGTCGGTTGTCGCGCATCGATTGCAACATTCTCCAACCTGTGTGTGTTCTTCAATCCCCCTGACGTGGTGTGTGATGTTTCCAGTGGTGAAGGTGCCAATCCTGCAGCACCTGGAGAGCCTGCGAGATGAGGAGCTGGAGGAGCGACGGGAGAAGAGGAGGAGGCAGCTGGCTGAGGAGGAGGAGGCCAAGCAGAGCGAGCGGAGGGCTTCGGGGGCGGAGGACAGCAGGGAGCAGAGCCTGCAGGTCAGCAGATGGAGAGAGGTCTGTGTGCTCATCATACGAAAAGCAATGCTTTGGTGATTGAGATGTAGGATAAAGTTTGATGTTTATTTTCTCCTTGCTCAGGGTCCTGGATTGGGGGTGGTCAATGGCGCAGAGAACACTGCAGGTAGTCTGAGCTTACTTTACTCTTCTGGCTACAGATGATGTACATGCATCTTTGTCTGGACTCGACGCCGTCTCCTGAATCTTCAGCAAGTGACAAGCCACGGATCAGAGCGTGCTGTGGGATGAGGTAGTAGTTTGTATAGTTTTAGGATCACACCAGATCTGGGAGATAACTATACAGTCTACTGTCTTTCTCACAGCGATGCGACATCAACTCTACAGTCTCGGCTGCTCCAGTGTGCAAACACTGAACAGCGGAGGTTTATTTTTCCATGTGGGCTCTACAAATACTTCACAAACTGACCTTTTCAAATACTGCCGTGTTAATTCATTTATTAGTTTCTCTCGACTGCGTTTTTTTCAATCCGCCATAGATAAATGATATACATTTCTCTTGCATGTCCTTGTATATTAATGTCAGAATCTGGCTATGCTGTGGTGAGGTAGTAAGTTGTGTTGTTGTTGGGGATCAGGATTATTCACCCCGTTCAGGAGATAACTATACAACTTACTGCCTTCCTCAGTGTAGGCCCTGAACATCATGGTGTGCAACTATAACGACATAATATTGTTAAAGTCTAAGCGATTACAATAATACAACGCACTTACTGTGCTCTTGGGCATGTGAACTCTGAACTTTTTTCTGCATTGCTGTTCCAGAAGGTGAGCAGGCCCACGGTGCTCCTGGGTCCTGCCTGGATCCCCCCAGGGTCTCTGAGGGCTTCCTCACAGCCCCCCCATCAGGAGAGGTGACCCCCACCACCCCTGCTCCGCATGAGCAGGCCCTAGTCTCCCTGGAGACTGCCATCAGCCAACAGGTCCATCAGCCTATTGCTGACCTGCTGCTTGCGGAGTCGCACGCCAGCTCGCTGGCCGCCCTGGCCGTAGCCGAGGCCTCCCAAATGGAAATGTCCCCGGCCCCCACAATGGGTGAGAGAGGAGGAAGTGGTGGTGGTGGAGGAGGAGGAGGAGCAGTGGACGGAGGCAGGGAAGGTAGAAAAACTTTAAAAACGCCTCTCATACAAACAAATGTGTGCCAGGCTGGTAGCCAACCTCTGATCTTCGCTTGTTAGAAACCACGTTTACCATTTTTGACGTGACTCCGCTAACCCCCATGGTTGGTGCGTTGTTCCTCTCAGCCTCCCTCAGTCCAGATATTGCCGAGCCTGTTGCGGTGGGCGTGTCGCAGCTGGAGGGGTCGCCCATGGATACCAGCAGCCCTGCTTCCACCACGCTGGAGGAAGCCGCTCCCAACCCCGCCCAGACCGCCCACCTCTCCCAGGAGCTGTCAGGCAGCGCTGGCAGTGCGGACAGCGGGCTGACCGACAGGCAGACGGACGCAGAGACTGGGTTAGCTCCATGTTGTGCTACTGAGCCCACCTCTCTGTTAGGTCCGTTGAGCGTCAGTTGAGCCACACTCGGCGTACTCGAGATTTAATTTGGTGCCTCTGTTCTGTCCAGATCCACCACTGTCTCGTCACCCGGGGAGACCATGCCCCGGAGTGACAGCGCTGATAGCCAATCCCCGGCCATCCAAGAGGAGCCGCTGCCCTCGACCAGCAACGACGACGAGGACCCACTAGCAGGTAAGAAAACAACTCCCTGCCTCACTGGTCCTCTTGCTGTTTACGTCGGTGTATTCATTTCCTTGATTCCTCAATGCCCTAACGATCCTTGTCGTCTCCCAGGCATCAATCTGCCGGAGGGTGTGGACCCCTCGTTTCTGGCGGCCCTCCCCGAGGACATTCGGCGCGAGGTGCTCCAGAACCAGCTGGGCATCAGGCCCCCCTCCCGGCCCCCTGTCACCTCCAGCCTGCCTTCCTCCACCACCCCCGTGCTGAGCGGCCCCGGGGTCACCGAGGTCAGCCCAGAGTTCCTGGCCGCGCTGCCGCCTGCCATCCAGGAGGAGGTGAGAGGACCCCATCAACGCCTGAGATTTGTATAGATAAACGGGGCTGAGGCTGTATTCCTGTACCATTGGGAATTTACTTAATTCTGTTGCCTTTTGGTTTGGAAAACCTTTCCCAGACCTATGCACAAAATGCTTTGTACCTTGTAGGCCCATTTCACCATTGGTCAGCGTCTGTAAATAAAAGTTTATGCAGGCATTTTAAGACGCGGGACCTTGCTGTTGCTGCGATTCAGTTGGAGACACTGCTGATTATATCGCTTGGGCAATGCTTTATGCCAGCATTGCGCTATGTAAGGAGTAAAACGCCCCAAAGGGACTTCTAGCAGGGCTGTTACTCGTCTATAAATAGCTCCAGTGTTGGCCTGGTTCTTCGCATTAGCAATGTGCTCTTGGACTGGTATATCGCTGACATGAGGCACGATACATAACCATTCATCTATAACTTAGTCGTCTCAATGGGTTTTTGACTGACCTGTTCGTCCCGTCTCCTCTAGGTGCTGGCCCAGCAGCGGGCCGAGCAGCAGCGCCGGGAGCTGTCCCAGCAGCCCACCCAGGGGGACACGCCCCTGGACCCCGTGACCTTCATCCAGACCCTGCCCTCGGAGCTCCGCCGCAGCGTGCTGGAGGACATGGAGGACAGCGTGCTGGCCGTCATGCCCCCGGACATCGCCGCCGAGGCGGCCGCGCTGCGCCGCGAGCAGGAGGCCCGCCAGAGGCAGCTGATGCACGAGCGTCTGTTCGGCCACAGCTCGTCCTCGGCCCTGTCGGCCATCCTGCGCTCCCCGGCCTTCACCAGCCGCCTGGGCAGCAACCGCGGCGTGCAGTACACCCGTCTGGCCGTGCAGCGCGGGGGCACCTTCCAGATGGGAGGCACCAACCACAACAGGTGAGGGCGGCGCCGGGGACCGAAGGGGCGGAATGCGCCTGCGCTGTTTAGTTTTCTTTTACATTCATCATCCAACTCTTTGTTAGATCAGAAGAAACAACGCATTAGAGAACGTCCAATATCGACCAGATGATTATAAAAACCATAACGCAGTGTCAAACGGAAAAGTGAGGAGAAACCATTATGGTACGGTGACGTTCTGCAGAGGGCTGAAGGTTTATTTTTGTCGTCCCCCCCCCACAGACCTTCCAGCTCCACGGTGGACTCCCTGCTGCGTCTGCGCGGCCGCCTCCTCCTGGACCACGAGGCCCTCTCCTGCCTGCTGGTGCTGCTGTTTGTGGACGAGCCCAAGCTCAACACCAGCCGGCTGCACCGCGTGCTGCGCAACCTGTGCTACCACTCGCAGACGCGCGGCTGGGTCATCCGCAGCCTGCTGTCCATCCTGCAGCGCAGCAGCGAGAGCGAGGTGTGCGTGGAGACGACGCGCCTCGACGACGCCCGTGGCAAGAGGAACCCGCAGGGGGGCTGCGCCGCCAAGTCTGCCGCAGCAGCCGCCGCCGCCGCCGCCTCCCTCTCCTCCTCCTCTTCGTCGTCCTCGTCGTCCGCCTCGTCCTCCTCTTCCTTGGAGCTACTGAACAGGGTGGAATCCCGCAGTTCCAGCCAACTGTCCTGGCTCTCCGTTTCCATGGACGCGGCCCTGGGCTGCCGGACAAACATTTTCCAGATCCAGCGGGCGTCGGGCAGGAAGCACGCCGACCGCCACTCGGCGGGGGGCGCGGGCCCCGGAGCGCTGGGAGCAGGCGTAGGAGGGATAGCCGGGCCGCCCCCAGGGGTCACGTGCACAGGAGGTGGAGGGTCCACCGTGCACATCCACCCGCAGGCTGCGCCCGTGGTCTGTCGCCATGTCCTGGATACCCTCATCCAGCTGGCCAAGGTGAGCGCCTGAGCAACGGAACCTGTTGGTTAAAGGTGACCTGTTATACCGCCAGCTGTGAGGGGGATTAGCTGCTGCAAGCCGTTTTTTAAAAATCTGCCTCTTCTGACATCACAAATGTCCACCTAGATGGGTGCTGGATAGATCAGTCTACCAGCCGGCCCCGTGGGCTGTAACGAACGTCGCTCATCTCTCCGGCTTGTAACTGCTAATCACACTCACACCCGGGGGTTAGGGTTATGTCAGCTTCTGAGGTTAGTGGTCACCGGTCGGTCTGACCCTCTGTGTCGTCCCCAGGTTTTCCCCAGCCACTTCACCCAGCAGCGCTGCAAGGACCTGTCGACGTCGCCCTCCGACCTGGACGCCCGTCTGTGTTTGGCCACGGCCGGGGCGGCCGGCGTGCTCGGCGGAGTGGTCGTCGGCGCCCGTTCGGGCAGCAACAGCGCCGCCTCCAACGTCTCCTCGGCTCCCGCCACCACCCCCAACTCCCTGGGCTCCTGCGTCATCACGCCCCAGTCCCTGGGCATCTCCACCGACTTCTGGGACCTCCTCGTCAAGCTGGACAACATGAATGTGAGCCGCAAAGGCAAAGCCTCCATGAAGACGGTGCCTTTAGGGGGCGGCGCCGAGGCGGAGGGCGCCCAGTTCAGCCTGGAGGCGTCCCCTCTGGGCCAGCTGATGAACATGCTGTCCCACCCCGTGATCCGCCGTAGCTCTCTGCTCACGGAGAAGCTGCTGCGCCTGCTCTCCCTCATCTCCATCGCTCTGCCCGACAACAAGGCCACCGAGGTGCCCGCCGGCCACCCCGCCCCGCAGGCCGCCGGCTCCAGCACGGCCGGGGCCGCGGGGGTGGCGGCCGGGGCCGCTGGCCTGAGCACCCTGACGGCGGGCTCTGCCCAGGTGGCTGCCACGGGGCTGGTGGGAGCTGTGGTGCAGGGCTCGTCTTCACTGGCCAGCCTGGCGGCCTCTCACATGGCGGCCTCCGCCGCGAGCTCTCTGCCCACCTCCACTGTTAACATTTCAACCGGTAAGCACCACTGGTCCGTGTTGGTATTAAGCGTGGTGGTTTGTACGACATATTGTGGTCTCTTTGGTTATACGTGTGTAGGTATTGAATGAGACCTTGTTGATGTTCCCTGTGAACAGGGAAGCAAAGGATTGCTGTTTGCAGCAATGAAATTGATTCTAAGTTGGCCTCCACTGGACTCACTGAGAAACAACTACAACTCTCAGTGGAGGTATGGAAAAACAAAAAAAGCCGGCCAATGAAATAATTGGATCCAGCCCTACTTACGAACAATTTAATGCAGCACTACGAACACTTTTCTGCATCACCTTTTATTAATCGTTGACCAACGTTACGGGAGGGTCCCTGATCTGCATTCTGCTCCTTTATGTGTCCAGGTGCTGACCTCTCACTCGTGCTCCGAGGAGGGTCTGGAGGACGCCGCCAACATCCTGCTGCAGCTGTCCAGAGGCGACGGCACCACTCGAGATACTGTCCTCCGCCTGCTGCTCAGTGGAGCCCGACACCTGGGCTACACGCTCTGCAAACAGATCGGTCAGCTCCACACCCTCATGCACTGGTCCCTCTAGACACCGTCGTAGCGATATTGCATCTAGGACAGATAAGTCCTTTGCGGCAAGGACTTATCTGTGACGTTTTATTTCAATAGTTTCACGCCCTTGCAGGAAAGCTGCTTCGTCAAGGACCACAGGTCTGCTAGTTATTGTTCACAGTAAAAAGGCAATGAACAAGGGGTCCTTGTGCATGTACGACGGGTTGTTGCTGGGAAAAGCTGAAAAGGATCAAGGAAAGAAAAATAGTCCACAAGAGAACTGTGGTAGCAAAATGATGAGGACTTTGTTTATTGGGAAACGGGGGGGATGTCATTTACGAAGAAATATGATACGTGAGAAATGCTTTAGTAGTGGTGGTACTCCAGAATGGTGACGTAGGGTGCATCATGGGACGGATAGTATTGTTGTAAGGCAAACATAAAAAATTGTTTTGAACTAAACCTCAATCCCCCTTCACACTCCACCAACCCCCGTTCAGACGGCTTTGCACCCCCAGCTTGCATATGACGTCCACCACACGTACACGTTCTCAAGGCCTCCATCCTCTGTCCCCAGGCACGCTACTGGCGGAGCTCCGGGAGTACAACCTGGAGCAGCAGAGACGGGCCCGGGCCGACGCCCTGTCCCCCGACGCCCCCCCTGAGGACTCCTCCATGACTAGGCTCAAGGGCAAGGTCCCCAGCAGGTGAGCTGACGGAGGTGGATCCGCTGCTGCCCAGGGAAGCATCCCTCTGGCTGATATAATCTTTCCTTATTGCTCACTTTAGTTTTGTTGGAGTAAGCAATGGTTGCAGTTAAGCTTATTTAATTTAGCATGGAAATATCATTTCCTAACAATGTAAAATATCTTGGTTATGAACAAGTTATTCATACAGGGGGTTCATTTGCATTTTTTTTTAAAGATTTGGGTAGATAATATCTCGGTCTCATGAACCACGGTCAAAGTTTGTTTTGCATGACCGCCCATTTCGGTGTAATGACGGCATACGCTTTGCTGCCCTGTCTCGTGTGTTGGCGGGGCCGCAGGTTCGATGGCTCGGAGAGTGTGGTGATCGTGGCGGCTCAGAAGCGCACACTGGGCGGCCGCGAGCTGCAGCTGCCGTGCATGAGCTCGCTGACCTCCAAGACGTCCACGCAGAAGTTCTTCCTGCGCGTGCTGCAGGTCATCATCCAGCTGCGGGAGGACACCCGCCGTGCCAACAAGAAGGCCAAGCAGACGGGCCGGCTAGGTAGGACACACGGATGGACACAAACGGACGGACACTCCCTCTTGTTTATGTCCCATGCATAATTAGCCTCAGTAGCTGTACGCGGCTAAAGCCGTGCCCACCTCTCGTCCCCTCCAGGCTCCACCAGCCTGGGCTCGGCCAGCAGCATCCAGGCGGCGGTGCGGCAGCTGGAGGCCGAGGCCGACGCCATCATTCAGATGGTGAGGGAGGGCCAGCGGGCACGTCGCCTCCAGCAGGCCCCCCCGCCCACCGCCTCTGCCGCCGCTGCCGTCGCTACCTCCGCCGTCACGGGAACCTCCCTGGCTGCTCCCCATGCCCCCGCCGCCACCGCTGCCCCCCCTCCCGGCACGGTTGCCGCTGCCACGGTTAGCATGCGCCGCACTGACCAGCAGGCAGACTGCTGCCGCCAAACTGCCCACTGTTAGCAGGCCCGCCTAGCGAGCTAGCTAGAATAGATAGCTTTGGTCGCTATGGGGATAAATAAGGGTGCAACAGAACACAAAAACTCACGGTTCGGATCGTGTCACGGTTTTTGAGTCACGGGTCGGATCATTTTCGGATCAACAACAAAAAAGATAACAAGACAAATGTGACTTTAAATAGAAACTTAAAATGTGTAAAAACAAAATAAAGTGAAAAATTAGGTAATAATCCTGCGTCCTTTAAGCATAGTCAATATTTAAAAAAATTTCAATCTGAGGCATTATTCCCCTCTTCTTTTAACATGGATAGTAAATAATCCCTAACCCTGGATTTACAACTTTAAATTCAGGATGTCTGCATTGCCTGGGGAGAGTTTAGAGTCTGCACTCTCCCAAGGCAATGCAGACATCCTCATCTTCATTTTTTTTTTC
The DNA here is from genome assembly GCF_031168955.1 of Gadus macrocephalus. Taxonomy (NCBI): domain Eukaryota; kingdom Metazoa; phylum Chordata; class Actinopteri; order Gadiformes; family Gadidae; genus Gadus; species Gadus macrocephalus. The sequence goes on from NC_082382.1 coordinate 17,989,314, forward strand.
ATCAGGTATGGTGGCGAGGTACAGTTTCTGTCGTGTTTTGTAAATCCATTGATTTCTGTTTGAAGACTTATTGCTCATTGCAAGGGGGGCTGGTTGTAGTCTTTTCGCTCGGTTCTAGCCCTACTGTTGATACGGAGAACCGAACGAAAAGACTACAACCAAACAGAAACATGCTCGCTTCCGGTTCCAGTTCCAGTTTCAATGGGATTTGCGGAGCGCCAGGTGGAACGCGACGGGGGCTGTATTTCACTACGATACTTGATGATGATGTATATACTGGAATTGTCCTTTAAACATGCGCTGATCCCGCAAACGCACAACCTTTTTTTATTATCAGCCGATCCGCGGATCACTTCCGTCCCGAACCGTGAGGGTTGATCCGTACGGGTGAACCGTTGCACCACTAGGGATTAACGTTGACTACTAATGCGTATTGTGCATCGGCCTGTGCACTTTGATAAGGTTTGCAGTCTGGATGTTTTGCCTGCTGTGCGACCGGATGATCCGACTTTCGCTTGCTAAATGCTTCCTGCTTTTGGCCTCCCCCTAATTCCTGGGAATGTGACGGAATGCTTTAGTTCAAGGTTATAATGGAGGTTGTAATTAAACTGTGTCCTTTTCTCTCGGGGTGTTTCATGTAGTCTGAGGGGCAGTCTGTGTCTGAGGCCCAGGCAGCCCAGAGGGATGAATCCCCCATGGATGTAGACCAGCCGTCACCTCTGGACCAGGACGCAGTTCCCCTTGGTAGGACTTTCATCTATATCAGGGCAGCAACATCGTGCTGTTGGTCAGAGAGCTCAAGGGCCGTCTGATGGTTTGGTGTCACCAGGATGGCTGGAGAAATATGAAGCATTCAATTGCCGGCGTATGAATCTTGCCATGTGTAATAACGCTACTTTTGTACTGTAGATGACGAGGGCAACAGCCAATCAGAGAGTGAGGAGAGGCTTCCTGACCTGCCCCTGCTCAGCGAGCAGCTTCTATTGGACGAGCTGTGGGACATGCTCGGGGAGTGCCTGAAAGAGCTGGAGGAGTCACATGATCAGCACGCAGTATTGGGTAAACCAATCTCATCGAAAACGAAGCCCTTTACACTACTGAAAATCCCTATGGGGCCTGTAATGTGTTGTCCTGTGCATTTACACAACGCTCGTCTCGTGTCCCCAGTTCTCCAGCCCGCCGTGGAAGCCTTCTTCCTGGTCCACGCCACGGAGCGAGAGAGCAAGCCCCCGGTCAGGGACACCCGGGAGAGCCAGCTGTCCCACATCAAGGACGAGCCCCCTCCCCTGTCCCCAGCGCCCCTCACCCCCGCCACACCCTCCTCCCTGGACCCCTTCTTCTCCCGGGAGCCGTCCTCCATGCACATTTCTTCCAACCTGCCCCCCGACACCCAGAAGTTCCTCCGCTTCGCTGGTGAGTACATAGAAACCTGCATGAACACGGACAGACGACAATCAGTTGCATCGGATGACTAACTGCCATATGACCGCCATGTTTTCAGAAACCCACCGCACAGTGCTTAACCAGATCCTGCGCCAGTCCACCACCCACTTGGCTGATGGGCCCTTTGCAGTACTGGTCGATTACATTCGCATACTTGATTTCGATGTGAAGAGGAAGTAAGGGCATCACTTTGTTTAATGGCGGTTTCTATCTTGGTGCCATTTGATCGCGTCCGGGGTGATATCTACAGCACTCATGGCCGTCGCTCGTCCTTTCTCCCACCAGATACTTCCGGCAGGAGCTGGAGCGTCTGGACGAGGGCCTGAGGAAGGAGGACATGGCCGTGCATGTGAGGCGAGACCACGTGTTCGAGGACTCGTACCGGGAACTTCACCGCAAGAGTCCCGAGGACATGAAGAACCGGCTGTAAGTCTGCCCACCGCCTTCCCTAGCAGGGTTGTGTTGAACCCTTCAAGCCCATCTTACCGACGCTTGTTCCCCGGTTCCTCCTCCAGGTACATCGTGTTCGAGGGGGAGGAGGGCCAGGACGCCGGCGGGCTGCTCCGGGAGTGGTACATGATCATCTCCCGGGAGATGTTCAACCCCATGTACGCCCTGTTCCGCACGTCGCCCGGTGACCGCGTCACCTACACCATCAACCCCTCGTCGCACTGCAACCCCAACCACCTGAGCTACTTCAAGTTCGTGGGCCGCGTGGTGGCCAAGGCCGTGTACGACAACAGGCTCCTCGAGTGCTACTTCACCCGCAGCTTCTACAAGCACATCCTGGGGAAGAGCGTCAGGTACTGGCCGCGACGCCATCCTTCAGAAGGCTTTATACAGCAGACTTATTGATTGACTTCCACTCCGCTTATGGTCGCGGTGGGAACGATGATGACTGGCTGACTTGCATTTTTTCCCGTTTCACCCATTCACCTGCCTGGTCCTCAGGTACACGGACATGGAGAGCGAAGACTACCCCTTCTTCCAAGGCCTGGTGTACCTGCTGGAGAACGACGTCTCCACGCTGGGCTATGAACTGACGTTCAGCACTGAGGTGGGTTGTCTGATCATTACTTGTCTTTGCAGCCACTGTTTATAGTTTGATTGATTTCAGACTGTATCTCAGTTGGATACAAGACAGGAGTAGCATAGGTAATGGTAAATACTCTTCATGGTAGAATAATCTCCAAGAAACCGTCTAAAAGTCCTCTTCTTGGGGGGTGTGTGTGTGTGTGTGTGTGTAGGTCCAGGAGTTTGGCGTGTGTGAAGTGAGGGACTTAAAACCCAACGGCGCCAACATCCTGGTCACAGAGGAGAACAAGAAGGAATACGTGCACTTGGTCTGCCAGATGAAGATGACAGGTGATCATGTGACTCTTCATCCCCCACCCATGACCCAGGGATTGTCATGCGGATGACGTCCAGCTGGTTCTCGGACACTGTGCCTAACTACCTGCGTTCCGTTCCCTAGGCGCCATTCGGAAACAGCTGGCGGCCTTCCTCGAGGGCTTCTATGAGATCATCCCCAAGAGGCTGATCTCCATCTTCACAGAGCAGGAGCTTGAGCTGCTCATCTCTGGCCTGCCCACCATCGACATCGACGACTTGAAGGCCAACACGGAGTACCACAAGTACCAGTCCAGTTCAATCCAGGTACTGGGCCCCGTGTATTCAACAAGATCCACTCATTGTCTGAGTCGGTTACGGCAGAGTAGAAGGATATCACGGCGGAATATTAAATTCGATTTTTTTTTTTCCTGTGTTTAATATAATGGGTCGAAATGGTTGACGCTGCGATGCGTACACAGGAGCCTAGTCTGATGCCTTCATAGTCAAAGCCTATCTGCCATTAACACAAAGGTTGTCGGAGCAATGCAGACAACATAAAAAAAATAAAAATGCTTATTTGGATGTGATGACGAACCCAACTGCTGAGGTTACAATGCAATGCAAGTGGTGAACCATCCTCGATGTGAAACTAAAACCCATCTGATCTCAGATCCAGTGGTTCTGGAGAGCCCTGCGTTCCTTCGACCAGGCAGACCGGGCCAAGTTCCTCCAGTTTGTTACCGGTACCTCCAAGGTGCCCCTGCAGGGCTTCACGGCCCTGGAGGGAATGAACGGCATCCAGAAGTTCCAGATCCACCGCGACGACCGCTCCACCGACCGCCTACCCTCTGCTCACACCTGGTAACTTCACCACCACCACCGGCCCACACACTGGACATGTATTTTACTGTGAACGGGATTATGTGCTAATGAGGTTTTTTTTTTCTCTCTGTCCGCAGCTTTAACCAGCTGGACCTTCCAGCCTATGAGAGCTACGAGAAGCTTAGACACATGCTTCTGTTGGCCATTCAGGAATGCTCCGAGGGATTCGGATTGGCCTAGACACTGAGACTCTCGACACGCACATGCAAACACACGCAAACACACAGACACAACGCGTCCACACACGAGTTAGACTTGACTACCTTTGACACATTTATACTGATGGCCCATAATGCACGCACACATACACACCATTCAGTGTCATTACTGGAATACATGTTGAATGGCCTAGACTTACTGGTTTTTTTAATAAATATAAAGATGGATAAAACCAGCAAGCGAAACGGACTGATTGACATTGCCTACTACACAGAGCCTCATGTGGACACATCAGTGTCTCCCTTTCCAGATTAATGGCAAATGCAAACAGTGCATTGAGAGGATTAAAAAAAATACATGGACTAATATAAGACATTTTCTCCATTTAGTTTGATTTCTCTGTACAAAAGGTTTGGGAGTTTATTATGTTTAATCTTTTTTTGTTCTTCTCTGGCTGTGTAAAAAAGGAGAAGGATGTGTGTGTGTGTGAAACAGGATGGTTATAAAACCTTTGGGGAAAAATGTTGGTTGTTTCTTGTTGCATATTTGTGACCTCACAAGCCTTGAAGATGGGGAACATTTTTATGGGGGGAAAAAAAGAACAACTTGAAAAGTTTGAGATATTCACGAAAATGCACTTTTCAAACGTTTTGTGGCATTTTTAAGGAAGGATGGTACATAAAAAATGAAAACACCTGAAGGAGATACAGAAATTAACCATAAATTCTAGAGTATTTTTGGCTATTAAATCGCTGACCCAGCCTTGAGCCTTTGAATCAGAGAGTGAAATAACTACATGAATAAATGCATAAAATTGAGTCTTGTCTCATTTAAGTGTTTTACCATCACATCAAATATCAAATCCCCAAACAAAGTCTATTTTATAATCGGGCTGTGTCTGATCACTGTTGGGCGATGAAGTTATTTTTACTGTTATACCAATGGTTTGCACTGAAGGTTTTTTTTTCTTTTTTTAGATTGGACCTCCTCTGCCACATTGTGCATTCTTTTGTCATCTTGGTGTACATACTTTTTGGTGGATAGCTTTGACAATGGATTCTGAACAGCTGTTAAATGTTCATTGTTTTTGTCATGTCAAACGGCATGGATTGCCTGCCCAAGGGAAACTATTTTTTTATAAATGAATTTACAATAAACCAAAAAATGGTTTTCATCAAGGTGGTCAGGGAGATTGGGATCATCTCTTTTCCTATCCCAGATGTATGTCACTTTCAAACCATGTCTCTTAGGCTTATCGTGGATTGTTTGTGCTGTCCATTCAATTTCTATACAACACACAAGCATCTCCTTCCACAAACGATAACCTCCCTCAATGCACACAACCCCCACCCTCTATTCGCTGAAGCGTGTCGAATCCAGTCATTCCTCATCTTTGCGCTCAAACCCGTCTCCATGTATCGAGCTTCTCTTACCTGTTCCTGCGTGCCGTGTTTGTTCCACTTGAGGACACACTACAGGCAATGAAATCCAATTCTCCGTCCAGTGTTGCTTTGCTGCCTCTCTTTCTTGCTATATTCCCCACCCGCTTCGGAGGAAAGGAGCACGAACGAACCGGCATCCGTGTATGATTTGGTGTTGGCCGAGGCGTGCTAAATGAAATTACAGCGCTGCCGTGCAAACAATTTCAGGGCCTCCTCTTTACTATATACCAACCAGCTTTATTGTTTGCTCTCTATTGGTTAAAACCTGCTCTTGAGCATCAGTGTTTAGACACGCGTAGTTTAATTGCAGGCCTACTTTTACTGTGTTCAGATTTCTTCGAATTAATCAAAGTAAAAAAATAATTGGTTCACCTAGGGAATACTGGCAACTGTTTTCACAATGCCCTGTTTATTGTAGTTAATATTTGTAGATGTTACTTACTTTGATAACCACTTAGGTGGGAATTATGCTATTTATAGTTCGCTTATAGAATTGCAATTTTAGAAAATGGATTTATAACTGAAACAAATCCACTGTTGCAGCCTTGTCTATGCTGCGTTATGTAGGTTTCTCCACTAGGGGGAGAGCGTCGGACTCTAACATTTCCAGTCACGCCTTTCTTCACATCAGTCTATCAGGTTTCTACTAAGTCACTGATGTATATCATTACATGCTCCAAGTGGGTCTTTGGTAGTGACTGGCACAATATTGAATTATTTGTATGTCTGCAGAAGAACCAACCGCTCAATGGTCTGACGAGACACACAATCATTTATTGACTATAGGATACGATAAAAAACAAAAATGGGATAACGAGGTTGATAGAGTCAAGCAGCAGTAACTTCACAGGCCATAAACTCAGCAACAGCACCAGTGGTCGATCTGTCCTTGTCAATGACTCGACAGATAGGGCTGAGGACTCTGTGGCTGATGGAGCAGTTCATTAATAAGGGCTACTTTGTGTATGAGCCAGAAAGCTCTCAGCCTAATGCATTCCACTGCTTCTGCCTTCAGCGTCTCTGGAATAAATCACAATATTACAGCCCTCCCAGAGAACAACACGATAAAAGACTTCCTTAGCATTCAGCCAGAATGAGCAAAGGGGCAAAATCTGCTCATTACAGTAATTGGTTTAATGTTTCTAATTGGCTGAATGCAGACGTTTATTCTGGAGGGAATTGGAGTGATCGTCATTAACCATTTCCTCAGAATGAAAAGACAATGCCCCTTCTTATAATTTCCTGTTGAACTGTCTGTGATCTCTCTCCAAGCAGCATGGTGAGGCTACCATGGGAGACAGCCTTCACCACAGATGGATGCATCACAAACATGTCCCAGGTATTGTTGTAGCCATCGTCCGGAACATCTGATGCCTATACATTAGAGACCTGTTAGCAGAAATGCTATTTACAGGCACTGGGCACAACGTACACACACACACACACAGTTACTCTCTCTCCATCCTTATTCATTAAGCCTAGAGTTCACCCGGGGCCTAATTTGTGGTCTGTTGATGAAGGCAGAGTGCGCCCATGGAGACGAGAGTGGAGCAGAACATTGCTGATTATGTGAGTGTTTCTTTTTTTTGTTGTTGCCGTGAAGTGAAGACTTGTGTTTATTTATTTGTTTGTGCAGTTTGGGAGAATATGTTGCATCCAATCCTTTTACCATGAAATGCTAGAACAAATCCACCGTGGGAGCCACAGCCAGGGCGATGTCACTGTGCCTACACACAGCCAGGGCTGTGTGTAGGCACAGTGACATCGTGTAAGGTTGGGTGCTATGGGCTGTTAGGAACCGGAAGGGCTTGTCATCACCTCCTGATTAGGTTTCTATTTCTGCTCCGGCTGTGAGGACGAGACGCAGAGCAGAAGAAGGGATCATATTTGACTTTTATCACAGAGACGGCCCTGTTCACCTCCGTATGGGCCAGTGCATTCAAGGGTGATTTCAATCCAAACTGGCTCGATGGACATCACTTTAGTGGGAAAGGTTAAGCATTCTTTTGGTTTTGTTACTGTGACTGCGGTAGGCCCACGTATAATATATTGGTATTGTATTATAATGGACTCTATTTTGTGTTTGTTTTTTTTAAGTGGAATCAAGTGTGTAGAATGAACTCACTGTGCTCAAAAGGACATAGGGCAGAAATGAGCTGCTTCTGGCCACGCACGCACCGCACGCACGCACACACACACACACACACACACACACACACACACATAAAACAAATATGCAGAAAATAAGCACATATACCTTTGACTCCTTAGATCCAAATCACAGGTGACAGTAAGGTTCTAAATGAAAGGTTGCTGTGTACTAATGAAGCCCCTGCACTACAAGGGGTGTGTGTGTGTGTGTGTGTGTGTGTGTGTGTGTGTGTGTGTGTGTTGTGTGTGTGTGTGTGTGTGAGTGTGTGTGTGTGTGTGTGTGTGTGTGTGTGTGTGTGTGTGTGTGTGTGTGTGTGTGTGTGCGTGTGTGTGTGTATGGAGGAATGTGTGTGTGTCTGTGTGGGTATGTGTGCGTGTGTGTGGGAGGAGGGTTCAAATAGCATGGCATTGAGCACCTTGTGACATTTTAATAGAGACGACTTGTCTGCCTTACACACGCAACATAGGTATGGAGACAAGTTACTTTATATCAAGGAATCTGTAGCAGGCCCACTTATGTATCTCAGAGCTGAATCAACCCTGACGGATTTAGGATCATAGAATAAGAAGAAAAGGGTCTCCATGCAACAGACAATGAGATGCTGTTAATCCAGCTTCCACGTGCTCCCCTTGTTGTCTATGTAGAAGCCACCCTATTGGTTGACGATAACATATGCAAATCCTGATGATGTCACTCCTCTGGAGTTACATTGGAGTGATACCAGATAAGGAACACGGAAACCTTTATACTTTTAGGGAGGGAAGTGTGGATCTTTATTAATGGGCATTAATTTACATTTAACCCTGTGCGTTTAAAAATTATGTCCGGCTTCATTTGATATCCCGAGACTCTAATGTAAAACTTATGCCTGAATATCAATGATCGGACATTTGAATAAGCTTATCAAATGCAAAGCCTGTTAACCCCCCGCCTCCTCCACCCTGTGCCTCCACCCTCCATTGCTTTCTTTAATGCAACGTGTTTGGTAGGGTGGTAGGGTGTAGTGTTGTATGTGCCAGCTGGTGTATGTGTGTGTGTGTGTGTGTGTGTGTGTGTGTGTGTGTGTGTGTGTGTGTGTGTGTGTGTGTGTGTGTGTGTGTGTGTGTGTGTGTGTGTATACGTGTATGTGTGTGTGTGTGTGTGTGTGTGTGTTTGTGTGTGTGTGTGTGTGTGTGTGTGTGTGTGTGTGTGTGTGTGTGTGTGTGTGTGTGTGTGTGTGTGTGTGTGTGTGTGCTGTGTGTGTGTGAGTCTGGGCATGACAGCAAACTAAATCAGAGCAATTTCCCATCAATTAGCGAGTGATTAACGGTGGGTCATCCTCGGCCTGCTGACCTCCAGCCAGCTAATGACTTTAGCTCGGATCAATGGTCCACAGAATACATGGTCCACCTCAGCAGCCTAGCAACAGCCAAGTCCTCCGGCCCCCCCCTCCCCCACCACCCCATTAGTTGGTTGGCTGGAGGGTTTCGGGGCGTGTATGCACTATGTAGGATGGTTTCACGTCACGCAAACTTCCAAGCTGCCATCTTGGGGCTTTTACCTCGTTGTACTAGAGCTGACATATTTTCTGGGCAGCTAGACAAACACACACGGTCTGGTTCATCACATTTTTCGGGGCATTTCTAATTTACAAAATTATTTCCAAGAAATAGAGCAAATGTCGGTTTTAAAATATTATAGCTGGTAAACTAACGACGGCTGGTCTCTGCTGCCGCATCAATCATTTCAGTGCTGAGTGTATTAAAACTAAATCAAGTGTTTTGCCCCAGATTTCAATCAAAGGGTAAACAAGGAGTCATGATCTGTCTAATAAAAAGCTACAAAACGCGACAGAGGGAATACCATAGACTGAAGACTGCCGGGCTAAGGGGAGCTTTAACGTTTCTGGGCAG